>NW_027100729.1:3002886-3227886 GCF_040412425.1 Macrobrachium rosenbergii
CATAAATAAACCAGAAACTGTAAATTGTGTTTTGACAATTCAAGACCTGACAGTATTAAGACTTATAATTTATTTATAGATTGGACATATTTACTGGTCCTGTGGAATTTATTGCACCACCTTCCAAGGGGACCACCTTTATTTATCCTGAATTTCTTATCATTTTTAGCTATTTATGATTATTGGAAAGGAGGACTTCTCGGACGGGAGGTAAATCAATATGATCATCACCTATTCTAGCGAGAGCCGATAGCTCTGAAATTCTAAACCTATTTATTTGCTTTTATTTAATTAGAAACAAGGTCTTTTATTTATTATTATTTAAATAAGAGCATTGTGAGTTTATTTGTATATCAAGAGGCTAATTTCAGAACATCGTTGAGGAACCAGGTAATTTATTTTTATGTGGGAGTATTTACCGGCCTCAAACTTAGCGCATGCTCTTTTTTATTTATTTTGGATGAAAAATTATTTAATCTGTAAGATTTAATTTTAAAAGACATTTTTAGAAATTTATTTAGTTTTTTATTAATTTATTTTTAGCTGATTTATTTTGTAGTAATAGTGGCTTTTAGGGTGAGGCCTTTTTTAAACAATGACCTAAAGATTTATTTATTTTTAGTATTATTTTTGATTTAATGCCTTTTTTTATTTATGCTAATTTTTGACTCTGAAATATTTTTTACTGCCTTAGCAGAATTTCTTTATCAGATTCTAGGAACAGAGTTTAACAAGGATCAATGTTTGCTCCCTTTTTTGCAGCAATTTTTTATAAAGTCCATAAAAAAGGGCATTCTGAATTTTTGATTTTATTTAATTTGACATTTAGTCTTGGTTTTATACTTATTTTTATTCAATTATGGGTTTGGGTATCTGATGACACCGCAAATTATTTTTGAGCTCCTGAAGCAGAGGGAATTTATTGCTCTTCAGCCAGTAGGGAGCTACCAGAGCTAGTTGACCCTTTTTTAATGACCTGAGTTTGTTATTTACTTTTTATTAACATATTTATTGGGCTAACAAGTAGATCTGTTGATGCCCAACGATTAACTGTAAATAATGTTTGTGTTGTCTAGTTATCGCAATGGTTAATGTTAAGGTTTGCTGTGTGGTAGTTTGCTGGTTCGAGTTTACGCTCGGCCATATGAATTGTTTACTTGGTGTTGGGTTGTTTTAGCTAATTTATGCATAATTCTCGGTCACGTGAACTTTTGGTAATCGGCAGTGTCTTCCTGTAAACAAATGAGGAAACTTATCAGTTTTAAAAGAGATTTCATACAGAACGGATATAACGAATATAACGAAAGTTTTGTATTTACTGAGGAATATTTGGACCGTTTGTTATAGGAACACAATTGTAAGTAAACGCCTATTATACTGTTTTAGAATAGCGGATTCATCCTTTTCCCAATTGTAAGCCTAACATGGTATATAACGTATGCCTTTATATGAGCCTTGATTATATTGACTTTGTGTATTAGCTTTTTGTAATTAGCCGTTATACATGCATAATTTACTTAATTAAGCTTTGCATATTGTTTCTATCAGTCTTAGTTATTTAACTTAATAATTTTGTATAAATTAGCATATTATTCATACGTTGATTTCTTTTTCGTTTATCCATAGTAATTGAACCACATCACATCACTTCAAAAATACGCTACATACGTCAAGTCTACATGTATAAACGTCTAACAATATAACCATATCGATGTTAACGTCATGGATCTAATAAAGAACTATATGTGCGTATCAAAATTGTGTTTCTCCATCATTCACGTTAAGCAATAGAAGAATAGTGCATTAACATCGTTCAATTAAATTATTAAACTACCATCAACGACTCACGCTGAAATTCTATTATAACTCTTATACGTGAGCCTTAAAAGTGGAATTACTGCCTGTTATAAACAACTACAGACAAGATGGAGGGGTTTGATGAGACTGTCCAGAATAGTGCTCCCTTCGAAAACTCGGGTACGACAGTCGATATTCGAACATTGAAAAATAAATTGAGATCATCACTTTGCCAACGTAACGAAAAAAACGCAATGAACTCACAGGCTTCATGTCAAATCCTGACAACCTGCACTTGGTGAAAATGTGTCTAGAGGAATATAACGAAGCTTTCGATAAGTACCAAAAAAACTTCAATTGTGTCATGGATAACATCTCAGACGAATTGGAGCAAGACCAGGAATTGTCCAGATATGAGACCAAGGAAATTAGCATACTGCAATTCCGAAAACCATACTGAATGGATTGCCATAAACGAAAAACGACTTGAAGACGACCTGGAGCGTCTTTTAAGCCGATCTGGTTCAAAACGTTCTTCCCAACGGCCTTCTTCCCTTCCTTCTTCTGGCAAATCGGCTATGTCAGAAAAGGTGCGAGCCAAAGCACGCCTCGCAGAGTTGCTTGCCGAAAAGAACTTATGACAAAGAAAAAAGGAACAGGAGGCAAAGACAGAAGAGATTCTATTGGATATCGAAATAGCCAAGACTCGAGCAAAAGCACGTGTTTTGCAGAAGCCGAAAATGACATTGGCGATGACAATGTTGGTAACAAAGACAATGAGACACATACCAGCATTATTGTGCAACCAGCCAACCATCAGGACGTGAATGTTATGGTCGCTGGACCTAGTGTAGCTGCCTGGAATTTGTGTGAGTGAAGGTGCTAACACGGCTAACGGTAGCAAAATGGCTAACCAGGTTATACTTCCTGTCACCCAGGAAAATGGTGCCAGCTTACCCAGTCTGAATCCCAGCACTACACAAGAATCTGTTCCCAGAAATTCTTCAGAGACTGTTACTAACACTTTCTTTGGGCACCTCCGGTCAACACTTCGAATGCCACGTCATCAACGTTTCCAAATCAAGAACAGTATACGTATCTGCCTGTAAATACACCTGTGAACAGTAACTTTGGTGCACCCTATCCACTGCCTAATTCACCTCCAGTTAACACCATACAGCAAATTACCAGACATTAGTGGGATCGCCACAGCTCTAGCTTTGCATTCCAAGTTTACCGGTGATCTTCTGGAATACAGTGACTTCATACTGGCGTTTGATACCAGGATCTCCTCTAGAACAGCCAGTAGCAGTGACAGACTTTACTACCTTCTACAGCATACCGACGGTGAACCTAAGGACCTCATCAGCAGCTGTATATACATGCAGGCAGAACAAGGCTATAGTCAGGCAAGACAGTTGCTACAACAAGAGTATGGTGATCCTTATAAAGTATCCCTGGCATACTTGAAAGCAACATCTATCCCACGGCTTGAACTCACAGCGGCCGCTGTAGCTGTAAATTTAGGACAGAAAATGACCCTTGAGCTTGATCTCCATCTCAACGAAGTCTGCTGTTACACAGATTCAACAACAGTCCTTTATTACATCAGAGCTGAGAGAAAGCGTTTTCCAGTGTTTGTGGCCAACAGAGTCCGTCAAATAAGAGACTTCAGCAACGTTAACCAGTGGAAGTACATTAGCACTGATTTGAACCCAGCAGACATTGCATCACGTGGAGTAGGTTCTGTGATGTCGTCAGACATGACTCATTGGCTGGAGGGTCCGGATTTCTTGAATATGCCGGCTTCAGAATGCCCTGCAAAGATGCACCCCAGCACCGAACCGCAGGTTACAGAAGAGGACTTTATGTCTTTTAGCTACTACTGCTACATCAGAAGAAGGCTCACCGTTTATGTCTTTAATCACCCATTTCTCCAGGTGGGAGAGACTGAAGAGAGCAGTAGCAGTATTCATAGCATTTTTGGCTTTCTTACGAAACAAAGAACAAACTATAAATTTAAGGACCGCACAGATCATGCAAAAGGCTGAAAAGGCAATCGTTTGCTTTATACAAAAGATCACCTTTGCAAACGAGGTCGAGAATCTCAAGAAAACAACCACGAAAGAAGACAAAAGAGAACACTCACTACCAAAAACAAGTTTATTCACGATATTCCGTCTCGACCCAGTGCTCATCGACGGAACTCTGCGAGTGGGAGGACGTCTCTCGAAAGCCGCAATGGACTCTGACGTGAAACATCCAATGCTACTGCCACAACATTCGCACGTCACGACTCTAATCGTACGAGATGCTCATGAGAGACTTTTATGCTGGTAGAAATCACACCATTGCAGCAATTAGAGAACGCTTTTGGATTATTTCAATCAACTCTGCTGTCCGACGTCAACTCCACAAATGCATAATGTGCAGAAAATGAGAAAGCCATGCCAAGAACAAAAATGTCCGACTTACCTCAAGATCGTCTCGAGCCAGCTCCACCATTTACATTCACAGGCGTAGACTTCTTCGGCCGTTCATTATAAAAGAGGGCCGCAAGGAGCTCAAACGTTACGGCATCATATTCACCTGTCTTGTCAGTCGCTCCATTCATCTGGAAGCTGCTAACAGTCTCGAAACAGATTCCTTTATTCACTGCCTACAACGCTTCATAGCCCGCAGAGGTACGGTTCAAGAAATCCGATGCGACAACGGGACCAACTTCATCGGAACACGGAATGAGCTGAACAAGGCTTGGTCAGATCTGAACCAAAACAAAATCCAAAACAAACTACTGTACATGAATATCGACTGGAAACTCAACCCACCTATGGCATCGCACATGGGGGCGTATGGGAGCGCCAGATCCGTACCATTCGGAAAGTTCTATCTGCGCTTATTCTACGACCACGGGACTCGCCTCGATGACGAATCATTCCATAACGCTTCTCTGCGAGGTAGAATATATTGTGAACTCAAGACCGATCACGACCTGTTCTGATGACCCTGACGACATGGAACCACTAAGTCCGAGTCAGATCCTCCACATGAAGTCACCCAAGAGGTTAATACCGGGACCTTCGCAACAGAATATGTGTACTTAACGAGAAAAAGGTGGCGTAGAGTACAATATTTGTCAGACTTGTTCTGGAGCAGATGGAAAAGGGAGTACATAGTCAGCCTGCAGCAACGCCCCAAATGGAACAAACAACAACGAAATACACGGGAAGGTGACATCGTGCTCCTGAAAGACGAGAACACGCCAAGACTTCACTGGCCACTAGCACGTGTAACAGAGGTACTGCCAGACTCCAGAGGTGTTGTGAGAAGCGTCAAACTTCGAACCCAATCTTCTGAACTGCACAGACCAGTGAGCAAGCTCAACTCTTACTTCCAAAAGAAGATCAAGTGTTATAGATATTATCCAGAGACACTATATGACATTGATATTTCTAGTTTATATCTGTTTGTCAAACTCATTTTTATTTTTGTTGTGTTTATCGTTTTAATGTGCGTTCTTTAAGCTTGTTTTATTCATGTTCTATTCACGTATTGTAGTATGAAATGAAACATTAGTTGTGCATCCTATATTTTTTTGTAAATCATATGATTTAGAGGTCGAGTAATGTTGATGCCCAACGATTAACTGTAAATAATGTTTGTGTTGTCTAGTTATCGCAATGGTTAATGTTAAGGTTTGCTGTGTGGTAGTTTGCTGGTTCGAGTCTACGCTCGGCCATATGAATTGTTTGCTTGGTGTTGGGTTGTTTTAGCTAATTTATGCATAATTCTCGGTCACGTGAACTTTCTGGTAATCGGCAGTGTCTTCCTGTAAACAAATGAGGAAACTTATCAGTTTTAAAAGAGATTTCATACAGAACGGATATAACGAATATAACGAAAGTTTTGTATTTACTGAGGAATATTTGGACCGTTTGTTATAGGAACACAATTGTAAGTAAACGCCTATTATACTGTTTTAGAATAGCGGATTCATCCTTTCCCAATTGTAAGCCTACATGGTATATAACGTATGCCTTTATATGAGCCTTGATTATATTGACTTTGTGTATTAGCTTTTTGTAATTAGCCGTTATACATGCATAATTTACTTAATTAAGCTTTGCATATTGTTTCTATCAGTCTTAGTTATTTAACTTAATAATTTTGTATAAATTAGCATATTATTCATACGTTGATTTCTTTTTCGTTTATCCATAGTAATTGAACCACATCACATCACTTCAAGTTACGCTACATACGTCAAGTCTACATGTATAAGCGTCTAACAATATAACCATATCGATGTTAACGTCATGGATCTAATAAAGAACTATATGTGCGTATCAAAATTGTGTTTCTCCATCATTCACGTTAAGCAATAGAAGAATAGTGCATTAACAAGATCTTCTCCCAATTGTTCCAATCTATGGTCATCGCGTCCGTGGCGAAGGCATGGGGGTCCAGGTTGGGAGCCACATAACAGGGAAGTTTGTGATTGCTCTCCGTAGCGAACAGATCCACTTGGAGTCCCGGAATCTGGCGGCAAATCCAATTGAACGACTCCCGTCCAGAGACCACTCTGTCTCCAACGGAGTAGTCCTGGACAGGGAATCTGCCACCACGTTCCGCACCCCGGCTAGGTTGGTGGCTGACAGATGCCAGCCGTGCTTGTTCACCAGTGAGAAGATAGCTACCATCATTTGATTTACGCGACCCGACTTGGAGCCGCCCCTGTTGATGCAATGAACCACCACGGCGCTGTCCAACACCAGCCTGATGTGAATCGGACCGGCGGGGCGGAGTTTCTTTAGGGTTAGAAACACTGCCATAGCTTCCAAGGTGTTTATATGGAACTGTTGAAACATTGTAGACCATGTCCCCTGTACTTTTTGTTTTGGTGAGTACCCTCCCCAGCCGCTTAATGAAGCGTCTGTGTGGATTACCAGAGTTGGAGGAGGAAATTGAAGTGGGACCGAGTTCGACAGGCCCTTGACTGTGGACCATGGCTGAAGCCTTGCCTTCAAGATCCGCGGAATTGAAGAGACCCTGTGTCTGAGCTTGACATTGGCTCGTCTCCGCCACACTCTGTTTATGTCTTTTAATTTCACTTTTAAAAGCAGGTCTGTCACTGAAGCGAACTGAAGGGAGCCGAGAATTCTCTCTTGAGACCGGCGGGATGCTGTTTTGTCCTTCAAAAATTTTCTGGTAGCATCGGCTATCTCCCTCCTCTTGGACGGCAGGAGGGATAGTCTGTACGAGGACAGGTCCCACTGGAGACCCAGCCACTGAAACCGGGACTCCGGAGTCAGGCGGGACTTCTCCCTGTTCAACTGAAAACCTAACGATTCCAGGAACTTGATCACTATGGCTGTAGCCTTCCGGCACTCTTGTACGGTTGGCGCCCAGATTATCCAATCGTCCAGGTATGCTGCCAAGGAGATCCCCCGGGACCGAAGCTGCTGAACAACTGTTTCCGCCAGCTTTGTAAAAATCCTGGGGGCTATATTGAGACCGAAAGGCATGACCTTGAAGGAGTAGGCTTGTTTCCCGAGTCTGAAACCCAGGAAGGGAGAGAAGTTCCGCGCAACCGGGACGTGATAATAAGCGTCTGAAAGATCGATAGAGGTGGTGACGGCTCCACGCGGCAGTAGAGTCCGTACTTGAGCCACCGTAAGCATGCGAAACTTGTCGCATTTTATGTAAAGATTTAGACGCGAGAGATCTAGAATCACTCTTTGCTGACCGGAATCTTTCTTTGGGACAGTGAACAACCTGCCTTGAAATTTGAGGTGCCTTACTTTCTTTATTGCTCTCTTGTTGAGAAGCTCCGTCACAAAGTCCTGTAGGGCTTTGGAGGGGGGTTGGTAAAATCTGGTCAGAGGAGGGGGATCCTTGACCCAGCTCCAACCCAGATCCTTGGACACAATGCTGTGTGCCCAAGGACTGAAGGACCACTGGTCTCTGAACCAGTAGAGGCGACCACCTACCTGACTGGTCTCAGTGGGAGGAAGCAGGTTTGTTTCCTCTACTGTGGCCAGGTTTTCCCCGAGAGGCAGATCCAGCCTTACCTCTGTATGGGGCGCGACCTCTACCCCCCCTTGCGCTCCTATTAAGGCCGTGAAAGACCCCACGGCCCTCATAGGTAGGGTTGTACGCTGGTGAGGAGACGTACAAGGGTGCAGCAAGGGATTGGGCTGGTTGAACCAGCACATACTGTTGAGGTTGAGCCTTGGAGGTGGAGCGTTGGCCCACCGCCGAGACTGGGACAGCCTGAACAACCGTCTGGTGTTGAGGTCTCCTGTGCCTTCTGAAACGCTTCCCAGACTTAGTCTGGGAGTTGCCGGATTCGGGGGTCTTTCGCTTAACGGAGGAGATACCCCAACGGGAGCGCAGGCTCTGGTTGGCCCTGGTTGCTTCAGCCAGGACACTTGCGACTTCGTCTTCTGGGAAGAGGTTGTCCCCCCAGATAGAACTCTTCATGAGCTTGTTAGGCTCATGACGAATGGTGGCATCTGCAAAGATGAATTTGCGGCAGTCCAACTTTGCCACCATAAAGTTGTACAGGTCTGACTGAAACCCTGCCAACAGGGATTTAGCCAGAACCTGAAACAGAGACTCCTCTGCACAGGAGACGGTGGTCGCTTCCGTCAAGCACAGCGAGTTTAGGGACCGGCTCAGCCGACACCGAGCCTCAAACTCCGCCTTCAGGAGAGCTTCCGGGAGCTTAGGAAGCTGCTCACTGAAATGGGAAGACGCACAATCAGCGTCCAATTTACCTACTGTAAAAGTGGACGGGGCGTCTTTCCAAAACTCCTCACCTCCTGGGAAGACCAGAGATGTCGAGTCTGTCTCCCTTAGCTGAGGCAAAGGTTTGTCTTCGAAGCATGCCTGAGCAGTTGCCAAAGCATCTTTATTCAGGCAGGGAGTGGGCAACTTATCACCCAAAGAGAACATGGTATAGTTGCCCTTGAAAGGGGTCAACTTGGTATTGTCTGCCCTCCACTCAGAGAGAGTGCGCAAGAGAGCAGATTGCGCTTGGTCCCTAGGGAAGATCACAGTCTCCTTAGGGACCTTGTCTGAGCGTATCCAGGCCTCCTCCATCAGCCTAACAAAGCCTGGATAGGGGGGCAAGAGATCAGGTGGGAAGAACTCCAGTTCCTCCAGATGCCTAGTACCAAGACCCTCAATGGTCAAGGTGTCCTCATGCCGGATAGCTCGAAGAGCAAAACGCCACGGGTTCCCTACATCGAAAGGAGGGAGGTCAGCAGTGTCCGGGATCTCGTACTGCGGAGCGAGCCATATCCGCCAGCAGACACTCCTGACTTTGAAGTCTTTCCGTAATCTTGGAAAGCTTCACCTCAACCTCCGTAGAGATTCTCTCTAGCAACATCCCTGCGAACGCTTCAGGGTCAAAGGCAGGCTGGCGAGGAGGGCTGGGCTTAGCCACCCTCTTACTCGCTCCTTTGCCCAAGGTACTCGGTTTGCTCCCGGAGGCCACAGGTTCAGCAACCTTGGCCTTCGACGGGGGGAAGGGAGATGCCTTACGGGAAGACGAGGACTTGTAGCCCTTCGCCTTCCACGACGTCTTCAGCTTCAACTTGGAGCCCTGTCCCGCAAGATAGAAGACTTGCCAAAACCTGAAAATGAAGAAGCAGAGGAAGATGGGGCGTCAAAAAGGGCGCCCGCCCCCGCTACCTCACTTACCTCTCTACCCACCCCCTGGTCCGGCTCCGTATTCATCGGCTCCAGGTCCAAATCTAAGGCGGCAACGTCCTCTGAAACCTCCGCGTACAGGGGGTCCTCTTGAGGTGGCTGGGTCGTGGCCCGGATCTGCTCGATGATGGGCGTGGCCAGATCCGTAGGTACAGCCGCAGCGAGCCGGGCGCTGGGGTAAAGCAGGTCCCTCAACCTCCCGTCGAGGACGTAAGGATTCCCCGACGGCACATTCCTCCCGAACCCAGCCACCCAGGCGCGGAGAGACTGTAGGGCCTCATTCTTGGAGGACTCGTCAGCCTGAAAGAGAGCAGGGAATCAGGGCTAATATATTGTAACATAAAAGCCATGAAATACAATATGACCACATAACAGACTCAAACTAGTGTGAAGAACGAAAGTCAATAGCTTACCGACTCGTCCTGGATGCTTCCGCACAGAGCGAAGCAAACCTCACACCCGTCAGGATGCCAGACGATAAGGTCATCAAGCCGGACCGCACAGCCAGCGTGGGTCCGGCACACCACATGCCCGTAGGGTTGATGGAGGGTGGCGGTGCATCCTGGCTCCTCACAACGCACAGTCTGTAAGTGTGAAAAGTACATAAACCTACCACTCTAAGAAACTTAAACTAAGCAGGCACAGGTATTTCAAACCATGCTACCGGAGTACTCCGGCGGAAAGAAAAACCCCCGTCAGAGACGGGCCTACCCAAACAAGTAACTTAAATATAGTGGTAAGCAAGCTCCTCTCCGACCACCGGAATACTCCAGCGGGACGGCAGAGCTGAGTCAACAGGGCCCCTACCACAAGGGATGCCGGGAATAAAACGGCAGAACCCAAGGGCCGGAACACCTGACTCTGATAATAGGAATATCATTTTGTCCACCGGCGGAGTGAACCGCCAGGAACAAAATAAATGTATATACATATATAAATTACAGAGGATGGTAACGTAACTGGTTAACAATACAAAAATTCCACACACTCCGGAGTCCGGAACCACCCCCACCGGAGATCCCAAGCCTCAACCGCTAGAGAACAATAGTAGGGTGAGGTTATCAAACATCACAGGACCACTAGGGCCGGAGTAAGCGCCAGTCAACCCAACTAAAGTATCTCGAACGCCAAGCGAACGTGGAAAAAGGACGAGAACAAATAACCCTAAGAATGTTCGAAACCTGCTCGATCCTAGGAGAGCGGGTTAACGAGACATGAGCCAAGCAAAAAGCCATCGGGGACTTGTCCTGGGAGGGAGCGAATCCCTCCACCAGGGAAAGCCCCCCAACTCGGAGTGGACGCCAGCTGACGTCACCCGCACGAGAAGATGACAAAGAGCTTGACTTAGGGTAGGAAGAGGGGGGGGGGGGAGGAAAGGGTTTGGAGGGGTAGGGATGGGAGTAGGCCAGAGCAAGTGAAAACAGGAGACTGGGGAAGAATTCTTCACCCGCTCGACTGCAGACACACACCACGCCAAGTAAATTAATACCAGCAGTGGAAAATCATAGCCTACCCTAAATAAGGGGAAGTAAGGGATAGCGACCTATGGCCTCAACGCGCTTGCCCCGCACCTAGGCGTGGCCTAGGCTAACACCCGCACCTAGACGTAGCCTAGGCTAACAGGAGGGGATAAGGGAAGGGAGGAAAGAGGAAACAACGGGGAGAGAAATTCCCGTGCTGAAAACCAACCAGAGCCAAGTGAAAAAGGGGGGGGATGCTAAAATAGCATAGAGGAGACACACCCACAGAAAAAGCCTCTACCCCTCCGTAAAGAAGGGGGAGGACAATGGGGTCTCACTCTACCACCCAAACAATGGCTAGTGGAAGGAACAACAACAGAAACTCTCTCTACCTGCTGATCCCCTCCTCACACCTAACCTAACCCAGGGTGAAAGGGAGAGTGGGAGGCCAAAGGATGCAAAAAAACGAGCCTAACGTGACATAGGCAGGCTAGGGGAACCCCACACAACCGAGTAACCAGATAAAAATAAATCACCATCACTAAGAATAATATATATACATAAAACAGTAATTTAATCTAATGCTGTGCAAGGCACATAGCCTAACCAAGAGGAGCGACAGGGAGTAAACAATAAAACCATACCTGACGCTCCCCCGTATAACATAATCAAAGCAATAAAACACCTGATTAAAAGCACCAGCACATCCCAATACAATAATAAACAAAGCTAAAACTGTCAAAAGGGAAAACATCCTGGGGGGAAACCTAAGCGGGAAAATAACGGGAACCCCAATGAAGGAACCCCAATATGCGGTTCAACAAAATTAAAGAGGAGAAATACCGAAACAACCCGCCCAAGAAACGCCACCAGGATGAATCCTAGGGGGATAACGATAAGTAATGTAAACGACAAGGAGAAGCCCCAAACAGAACAAGCTGGATGGGCGAATCTTGCGGTCGGCATGGCTGACGGGACGCCGTGGCGTCATAACAACAACCACATATAATATGAATATACGGGCCGAAACAGCCAAACTTATCATAAAAACCCCACAATAAGATGGTACTTAACTTGGTGACAGAAAAGCTGCTCGATGACATGCTGGGAAAAAGGCAAAATTAGCCAAATGTACAAGCACAAACAGAAACACAAAGCGTGAAGATCACATGCTAGAAATGGAATGAGTGTAGGTGGCGCTGGAGTCGCCGCTTGGCAGGCAGGTGAGTATGGGAGCTGGTACGGCTCCCTGCTCTTCCGAGGGGTTTTGACATGGGGATGTCTATCGAGTGTGGCTCTGTGGTTGTGATTCTTTCACTCACCCTCGGTAATACCGACGTCTTCGATATAGAAGACGCTCGATCTGGGGGTAGTAACTCCAGCATTCTTGAAAGCTTTTTTCTCTGGTATACTTAGCAATATTTATACCTAGAAATTCGTGTTAGTATGGAATTTCACCAGGTGACACGGGGCCGAGCTCAGAAATTGTGATTTTAACAAACATGAATTCACCATTCATCTTATGCAGTTGCTTCAGAACTGCAAGAAAAAATACAGTTCACAGAATGAGCAGAGCAAAAGGAAACACGAAGGATACTTTAGAAGAGAACTTCCCCAAACATTTCATTTGATGATAATTTGTGGCATTACAGTATTGATATAACAGAACATTTTTCTCAATTTAACAAACTCACATATGTTTAGTTGCCTTACAAAAATATGGTTGTAAGGAAACACCTCTTTGACCCAGCCTAGCCCAGTAATTATCTTGCGGAAGAAAGTAATGGTTTGACAAATTAATTTCTCCAAGTGCATGAACTATTGCAAAGCCAAATGCTGTTAACATTTCTTCAGAAATTATAAGGAGTATATATTGATAGACAGATTCATTGATATAAAGTGCCGCAGGGTAGTGACTGGTGTCCTAATTACCTCAATGTCAGTGGTAGTTGGAAACATATATTTTAGATTAGATCATTGCTAGCACGACCACACAGAAACTAAACTTGTTAGATTAAAAGTCAAGAATTATTCCCTGCATTGATGAAATGCTAAATAAATTAATTAGCATTTGCATCACAGCTTGATATCAGGTTGTTTAAAGTTATGAAGGACGAGTACACAGTAATAATAATTTGTTCCTACTGGAATCCAAACCATCACCTTTTATGTTGGAGTAATCTTTAGTGCTAGTTGGAATCAGCTGTTGAAATTGGGAAGCAATGTATAGATAACTGGCAGCCTAGGACCCCTCACTTACCTACCATCCCTCGTAGGGGCGTGGTGCCGTCAGTCTGTAGGTATTATTTAAGGTTCTTTGAAGTATCCCTTCGGCCCCTAGCTGCTATAACCCCTACTATTCCTTTTACTGTACCTCCATTCATGCTCTCTTTCTTCCATCTTCCTTGCCTCAACCCTCTCCTGGCAATTATTTCGTAGTGGTTCAACTGCAGAAGGATTTCCTCCTGCTACATCTTTGAGGCACTTTATATTTCCCTTTCAGCACTGAATGACTTCATGAGAGGTCTGAGCGCTTGCTTGGCCTGTGTTCTATACAGCATACCTCTCTATTCCTTTCATTCACCTGACTGTGCTAAGCACTTTTTCTTCAGCCATCATTGAGAGACGATGTTTTGCTGTGCTCCTACGAACTGCTGAATTGGAGCCTGTGGTTAGTTTTGAGTGTTAGTTCCTACACGAATACAAACCTTTGTACTTTACACAGGATTTTCCGTGCGATGTGAGCTGAAACAGCCGTTAACTTTCAAACAAGGTTGTTAGCTACCGACAGTAAGGGGAGAAAGCCCCACCCACTCGTCAGTCTGTGCTCCACTTTGCTTTTGGCCGCCATCGTGTGGAGACGTCTCTGCGCTTCTCGGCCTGACTGCTGCTTGCTTAACTACTTCTTGTTGCTTTCGTGTACCGTATATGAGTGTGTTTTATTTGTTTGCTTTATATCTATAATGCAGACCTCTTAACTTGCCACAGCCTGGGGTGAGGAAACCTTTCATTATGAGGCATTGCCCAATTAAAAACAAAACTTGTAATCGGTTCCTCTCCTCGTTAGAGACAGACCCTCATACTTTGTGTACGTCATGCAGGATGCATGTCTGTAATCAAAATAGTCCATGTAGTCAGTGTCGAGTCTAG
The DNA here is from genome assembly GCF_040412425.1 of Macrobrachium rosenbergii. Classification (NCBI taxonomy): domain Eukaryota; kingdom Metazoa; phylum Arthropoda; class Malacostraca; order Decapoda; family Palaemonidae; genus Macrobrachium; species Macrobrachium rosenbergii. Next base: position 3,017,010 of record NW_027100729.1, read on the forward strand.
TCTTATGGTGTCATCGGAGAGCAATACAGTACTCTGCCGGTGACACTGAAGATTCTTTCTGATTCCTTCTTGCCCCCTGCCGAGCTTCCACCTGCTACTGCTACTCCTAAGGGGGTGGTTCCACTTTTGCCGTCTCCTACTGTGTTGACTGGTTTGACTACTCTCTGGTGGTCTCTTTTCGCTCAGAGGGGGAACTGTCCTTGGGAGGACTCTTCCTCCTTGGGGTAAAGGGAGTTATGGTCGTCCCTAGGCCCCCTGGTGGAGCCAAGTGTTGCGGGTTTGATCTCTCACTGAAGGCCTCCAAATGCCTTCCAGTACCTGCTCCCATTATAACTGTCACTACTTCCATGGTTGCAATGTCTACCGGCTCGAGGGTCACCACTACGTCAGTGATGCCTTCGAACAAGCCTCCAATAGTGTGCCCACAAGTGTTACCCTGTACTGTACATCGTCTTCCCGTGGCGATGTCCTTCCCCACTCCCTGCCGTCCAAAGGCCAGCCACGATCGGAAGAAGTGAAAGAAGAGGAATCGGAAGCCATCATCGTTGTCTTCATCTTCATGTGCTGTCACGTCCTCCCCTTTTTCCAAAGCTAGTACTGTAAGCGGAGGAAGAAGAAGACTGCCTCTCCCAGCTGTAAGAAGTCCCTAAGGGCTTCTGATGGCCAGCCTTCTTCCACGGAGAAGACTACAGGGTCTCTCGCTAATGCTACTACCAGCACTGCAGCTCCCGTTGCCACTGGCATGGGAGCAACCACTGCATGGGGTTCCACGGACCCCTGGTGCACCAGTACCGGTCCCGGGAAGTCACCTTCTCAGGCCGGTAAGAGTCCCAGGTCTATGGACCCGGACCAGGCTGCTACCACGGCCCAGTGAGAGGTAGTGAGTAGAGAGCATGCTGGCACTCACTCACCCCCTTCCCGTTCTCCTAATGGAATGTTGCAATCCCAGAAAGGTGATGCCGGTCCACTCACCTGGGAAAGGCAAGATCCAGTCTTCCTCCACTGTAGAAGCCCCAACTTCTAAGAAGACTGTAGTATGTCTTCAGGACAGCCCCCGTTCACGTTTATGTGAACGGGACCGCTCTCCCCGACCTGTACGGCCATCGTCACTGCGGGTTGACGACAACCTACAGCCTTACTCACCTGCAGGAGCTTTGGTCTCTGGCAAGTCCAGTAAGGGTGCTAGGGATCTTTCACCTGTCCCCTCCACCTGCTTTGGGTTTTCCGGGAGCTGGGAGCCGGACAGGCCCAGGGTTTGGGCCCAGGACCATTCACGCTTCCATCCCAGCCTGATCACGGAAGCATATGCTCTGAGTTCGGTCCTCAGACCGGACCGGCCGTATGCTTGAGTGTTAGAGAGATAACCAGGGGGTTTTGGCGAGCATCCCTCTCCTGCAAAGGGAGTATCCTGGGAAGACCGTGACCTGGAAGGGCTTGAGGGCCCTATGCCCTAGGACTCATACAGCTGCGAGTTGCAGTGAAGTTTTTCAGAGATCATCCGTTTTATATGGCAGTTTAACGATCTCGAGGAAGAGACCATGGCTTTCCCTGTTGACCATTTTCTGGGGCCCCCAAAAAGAACCCATGGTCTCAATGGGCTTGCTATGGTTGTGACTTTGTAGGGGCTTTTTTTATAGTACACAATTGGGGCAATATGATGGGAACAAATTTAGAGGTTACAAAATAAAACCCTCTGCATTCCTTAACCTACTTTATTTCCTTAAATATTACAATGACCAAAAAACTTGATATGATCACTATAGTTCATCAAACCTTAATCTACTCAGTCTTAATCCTATAGTTTCCCTGCCCTTCTATCAAAAGAACCTTAACCTAAAGAACTGCAACTTAAGCTATTTCAGTCTTAATATTACCCTAAACCTAATTCTTAACCTAAATCTACAACGTTCCGCACAAACTATGGTCTCTATCACGTCTTCTTCCAATTGGGAGTTAACTTGCTCAACATCAGTCAGTTGTGGAATTCGTCAAACTTTCCTTGTAGCAAATGTGTCGAGATCAGCACCTTTAAGGTTATAGAGTCATGTATGGAGGAACAGGAAGAAAAAAAACAGCCTGACCAAATATTTGTCTCTTTCCTGCGGTCTGGCAGCTTCACACTCTCTGTGTTCCTTATCACTTCTCTGTCTTATCCTTTCTGCTAATTCAAAAAAAAAACTACCACAGTAAGTGTCCTCTGTCTTCAATTTTATTTTTTTATGTTTTTTTTCTGTATGATACCACCACACAGTAGGCAGCTGCTTACACCTTGGGTTGAAGGGGAGAAGCCACACCACTCCGACACATTCAGCAAACTGCAAGTAAAAACAAAAAAACAGACTTACCTAGTGTACTCCTTCTTGACATACGACAAAAAATCAAACAAAAATAAAGACACCACAACAAACAAAACGGAACAGTTAATTCATGCAAACGTCTTTCATCATACAAACCCAAACTTAACCCACCACAACTTGCCAAAGGGGTTTTGGATCAGGTGAATTCTCTTGTGTCTGGGCAGGAGAAGAACTCATATGGGTCTAACCAATCATGCAAGACTCTTCCTCACCCTCTCACTTGCCTGAGGAAATGCTACAATCCCTCGGAGAGGCCTTGCCGACAAAACTGGTTAACCCGGACCTGGTTCGCCAGTGTCCAGGTCTGTCGCTGGACTGCCTCCGTGCAGAGGGAATTATCCTGTTGCAGCAAGAGGCAGCAGCTGTGGAATCAACTGCCATGGCAGCATTCCAGACGGTCTCCTGGATAGATCTATGGTCCCTTGCAGTGGCCAAGATCGCATCTTCCTCTTCAGGATCTCATATTCTGAGGAGGAAGACACACTCAGGGGACTGATGTTGTCTGGAAGTAGCCATCTCCTATCTTAGCCCACCAGACAGCTGACCTGTGGGGGAACCTGGTGCCCAAGAGAAGAGAAGCTGTGTCGTCTCAGGTCACCAGGTTTGTTGGTTCCGAGTTGGTATTGGCACTCAGGAACAGATTGGTTCTGGGTTCCACTTCCCTCTTCCCCAGGATAGGAGGAGAGGTGGAGGCCACGGTAGACAGGTTAAGGATCGAAAATAATGACATTCTTGTGGCCAAGACCGCCTGGTCTTGTGTGGCACTGCAGCCCAACCTTCAGGTCAGGCTAGCCCTTCCTCTTCAGGTCCCAGGAAGTCCCAGGCTCCCACGGGGCCCTGCAGGAACGCCCAGTCTTCTTCTGCCCTTGCTAGGAAAGGTGTGCAGCCACACCCTTTTCAGACCCCCACCTATCCTAGGAAAAGGGTCAAGGGTAAGAAATAGGGAGGAGGATGCTAAGGGCAGCATTCCTCCCCACTTGCTGCCATTGGTGGGGGGGACTGGCTGTCGAGTTATTGGGCAACATGGCAGTGATACAGAGTGGAAAACTGAGTAGTGGATGTCCTTCAGGTAGGATGTCTACTACCCTTTGAATTCCCGCCACCCGTCACTAATGTTCCAGTCCGCTTCCAGACTTATGTTCCCAACTCGCTAAAGGACCTTGCCTTGTGGGAAAAGGTGAAGGTGATGCCGAAGAAGGGCACTGTAGAGGTTATGACAGATCGGTCCCAGTGGTTTTACAGCCGTCTTTTTCTCATAGAGAAGATGAGAGGTGGGTGGAGTCTGGTCATAGACCTCTCTCCCCTGAACTGGTTCATTCGACGGACTCGGTTCAAGATGGAAATGGTACGGTCAATACTCAATGCCATCAGGGAGTCCGACTTTATGCTTTCAGTGAACTTTAAGGATGGGTACAGCAAACCCCCCGTATTTGCATTCTCATGATTCGCGGACTCACGTATTCGCAGATTTCTCTGTGGAACGTATCTACCCATTATTCGCAGAAAATTCGCCCGTTCATGGTATTTTTCACTGAGAAATATTCACTAATTACTGTTTTTATATAAGTAACTTACCAAATAATTACATAGCTATAGTTTCCACTTTACACGGCAGCTCAAAATTCGAAATTCGCGGTAGCGCTCTTTTGTTCTGGGTGCAGGTACGCTGCCCCGCCCACTATCGGGGAAGAATAGGTACACCGTAGCTAAAGAGCCCAATTCGTTTCTGCCGGTTAATGACTGAACACCAGTTATTAGCAGCTCTTGTTTCATTTTCGCTGAATGGTTGGAGATCGTCTTTGGTGAAGTACTCTTTGATTTTTGGTAGCGCAGCTATTTAGCTTAGCTAGAAGTTTGGATACTTCTTCGATTGTGACTTATTCATTTGGAATTTTGACCATTATGTCGGACTTTAGTTTGTCTGGCATTAGGTACTGCAGCAAAGGCTGCAAAACTAGACTCACGTTGGCAAAATATGACTCATACCATTTGTTGTACTTGTAGGGAACAAATTTGTTCTCCTGAATTGAATTGTGACGAATGTAAAGACTGGGAGAAGAGTAAATGGAAGACTTTACAGACACGCACAGACAAATTGAAACGTGACCGAATTAGAAAAGCCACAGCTAGGGCCGAAGCAAAGGCTTCCGCCAGTGTAGGTCATTCTTCAAGGGATGATATTGATGTTATGCCTGCCTCTCCCTTCAATGCCTGTGACAGCTTTTTCTCCCATTTTCAGTCCTCCAACTTTTCCTGTCACTCCTGTGCCTAGCTCTCATTCTGCTGAACCCAATGCCATTGCCAGCTTAGAAGCACGGGTAGATCAAAAATTTCATTTGCTTGTTAATACTGTTTCCCAGATTGGGAACTCTGTGAAGGTCCTAATGGACAAATTTAATAGTGTTGTGGCGAGTGAAGTGTCAGTGGCTGTTCGTCCCACCAAGGTCCCAGCTAAACTCCCCTTGCAAACATGGGAGGAAGCAAACTGGCAGTCCAAGGGAGGTCGGCGGGGTTTGCCCACGAGCAGTCGTCGCCTCATCCGAGCCTGTTGTCCGCCAATCCCAGGCTGCGGAAGAATGCTGTTGGAAAGGTATTAGAATGGATGCCCATACCCTTTCTTCAAGTGATTCAGATTCTCCCGCATCTAAGAAAGGTAGTGACCATTTTGCCCATGTATCTAGGCCACTGAAAAGGCCGGGCACTTCAGTGGATTCAGATTCACCCCCGTATCGAAAGCAAGCAGTAGAGAGAGAACATAGCCCTCTCCCTTCTTGTAGTTTTTGGGATTCGCCAACAAGAGATTCTCACTCCCTTTCAGGTGTGAAAAAGTGCGCAGTGCACGTTAGTAGTGTGCGTGAGCGCCAACTCTTAGATCGTTCGGCATCCGAACTTTCACCTTCAGAGCTCCCAAGGTCCGAGCGCCCATCACACAAGTGCGCAGTTCTCACCCTACCTGTTCGTGAGCACCCAGATTCCAAGTTAGAATAGCCCGTGTTTGACCGCTCGGAACGGGAACGTCAGATCGCCGAGCGCCCATCCTTGGCGCAAGTGTCCGCGGACAATGCAGTCGCTTCCAAGGAGTCAGTGTCTGCTTCAACAGTGGGTGGGCGCCTACTGTCCGTGCGTCCAGTCGCTGGGGGCACCTCTCTCGTATTGCACCCCACTTCAAATTTCTTCGTGACCCCGCAAGGAGAATTTCCAGTTTCGGACGCCGCAAGAGAATTTCCATCGGCTCCTCAAGACCCCTCATTGGCTCTGCTTCAACTCCGGCTTTATAAAGTGTTGAGCCTTCTTGAGAAGCCAACTCCAGTAGTGCAGGACACCGTGGAACCCCCAGGATCACCCGTTTTGTCCGTTGAGGAACCTGCAGAAGAGGAACAACCTACCTCTCATTACTTGGCCCTACTCAGTTTTTTCCTGGTCTGCTACCTGTCGTTCTTCTCTCCAGTCGTCCCATTATCACCGGGTTCAGCCTACCTGATGTGACAGCCACCAGGTGCCGCCAGACTGCCGCGTATGTTGTTGTCTTTGTTGTCGAAGAAAGCTTTCAGCCGCATGGATGCCTGGCTAGCAGATAAGAGGAAAGTCGGGAAGGCGGTTTTCTGTGCGCCTCCCTCTCGCTTAACAAGGCAGAAGTATCTGTCTTAAGCAACTGGAGAAGCTCCATCCTTGGGAGTTTTTACCTCCTCTCAAGGGGACTTCTCCAGTATCATAGATGCTTCTCATTGCTCAGCTTTCTCTTCGGCCAGAATTCTCCTCACAACCTCGGAGTTGGACCATCTTAAAGATATATTCAGAGTTTCGAGATCTTTAGTTTTCTAGATTGGGCGGTGGGAGCCCTAGCCAAGAAGATAGAAGACTGTACGTCCCTTCAAGAGAACTTCGCTTTGGACTGGCTGGGAGTACTGGGGTGCGCGGATAGAGCTGTAAGAGATGGAGCACTAGAACTAGCAACCATCTTCACGACAGGAGTCCTCAAGAAACGAGATTTGTGGTGCTCGTATACGGCAAAAGGAGTCGCCCCATCAGAACGTTCTTCGCTTCTGTTTGCACCCCTGGACAAGGATAGTCTGTTCCCGCAGGACACTCTGGGACGGATTTCAGTGGATCTACAGAAGAAATCGACTCAAGACCTCATCACTCAGTCCACCAAAAGATGAATTCTCTTCAAGAGCCACTTCAAGCACAACTCCTAGAATGTCGTCGCCTCTGCAGCAACAACCCTTTCGGGGTGGTTGAGGCCGTTTTCAGTCCTGACCTAGAGCCAACCTCTGAACCTCCAGGCCATCTAGGAAACCCATTAACAAATCAACTCTTAGAAAAAGAACTCCCGTCCTACGTGTTCCAGTGGGAGCAAGACTTTCCCATTTCTGGACAGTATGGGAGAAGAAAATGTGGAACCTTGGGTGCTGAAAGTATTAAGAGAAGGATATGCAACCCTTTTAAGGGAGAAACCTCCCTTAGTAACCTCTCCCATCAGCTTAGCAGCCTACTCGGTAGACTCAGAGAGGTTTTCAGCCCTATCTCGGGAAGTGTCAGCTCCACTAGAAAAGAGAGCCGTGGAAGTAGTCAAGAATGTAAACACAAGGGGATTTTACAACTGCCTCTTCGTGGTTCCCAAGTCATCGGGAGGATGGAGACCTGTCCTGGACGTCAGTGCCCTGAACCGCTTCGTTCAAACAACGAAATTCAAAATGGAAACGAATCGGTCGGTTATGTTGGCCATCCATCAGGGAGACTGGATGGTCATGATCGACATGCAAGATGTGTACTTCCACATTCCAATTCACTGGGACTCCAGAAAGTATCAGAGATTCGTGTTCCAGGACAGAATCTTCCAGTTTCAGGCTCTCTGCTTTGGACTCTCCACGGCCCCTCAAGTTTTTACCCTGGTACTCGCTCCCCTAGCGAAATGGCTACATCTTATGGGGATAAACATCTCTCTGTACCTGGACGACTGGCTCCTACGCTCCCCCTCGAGTTCTCAGTGCACGGAGGACCTGCAGAAAGCTCTTTGTCTCGCCCAAGAATTAGGCCTTTTAATAAACTTCAAGAAGTCACAGTTAGTCCCGACTCAGTCTATTCTATATTTGGATACTATCTTGCCGCAAGAAAGTCCAGGACTTCGTAACTCGCCACTCCTGCTCAGCCAACGCATGGACGAGTCTTCTCGGAACTCTCTCTTCCATAGAGAAGTTTGTTCCATTAGGCAGGCTACATACAAGAGCACTGCACTTTTACCTCAAGGCCAATTGAAAAAGGAAGTCATTCCCAGACTCATTCATTTTCAGCATCACTCCCCAAATAAAAGAAGACCTCATTTGATGGCTAGCGGAAGACAGATTCTTGACAGGAAGGTCTCTGGCTCCAGCGAACCCTGAACTAACGTTATAGTCAGACGCTTCGGATCTGGGTTGGGGAGCCCTTCTCAACAACAAGGAGGTGTCAGGAACATGGTCTCCTTCTGAAAGAAACCTCCACATCAACGTAAAGGAACTAAAAGCGATTCATCTGGCACTTCAACACTTTGCAATGCTAACCTGCCACAAGACAGTAGAGGTTCATTCGGACAGCATGACCACCCTAGCTTATGTCAAGAATCAAGGAGGGACCCATTCTTTTACAGTCTACGAAGCGACAAAGGATTTTCTTCATTGGGCAAGGAGCAACAAGACCCAGTTAGTGACCCGCTTCATTCAGGGCAAGATGAACATCCTTGCAGACGAATTGAGTTGTGGCAAACAGGTCCTACCGATGGATTGGACACTCAATCGAGAGGTGTGCACCGACCAGTGGAAGCTGTGGGGAAAGCTGTCGATAGACCTGTTCGCGACGTCAAGGAACAATCGTCTTCCTTTGTATTGCTCCCCAGCTCCGGACCCACAAGCATGGGCAACAGATGCCATGTTGCAGGACTGGTCAAACCTCAACCTTTACGCCTTCCCTCCCTTCAGCATGGTGAGGGAAGTGTTGAGGAAGTTCAGTTCACACAACAACTTGTCAGTGAAACTAGTCGCTCCCTTTTGGCCACACAAAGAGTGGTTCCCCGATCTGTTGAGCCTTTTGTCAGACTTCCCAAGGCTACTTCCTCAGAGAAGAAGTCTTCTCAGACAGCCGCACTTCCTCCGACACCATCAAGGGTTATCCACTCGCTCTGACAGGCTTCAGACTGTCAGGAGTTTGTCAGAGCGAAAGGATTTTCAAGGAAGGCTGCAGAGGCTATTGCTAAGTGCAGGCGACAATCTTCCTCTGCAGTCTACCAATCCAAGTGGGCAGTTTTTAGGAAGTGGTGCCGAGAGCGAAATATTTCCTTTTCTCAAACGTCTGTAACCCAAATTGCAGATCTTCTATATCTCAGAACATCGAAAGGACTCTCAACATCTACCATCAAGGGTTACAGAGCGATGTTGAGTTCAGTATTCAAACATAGAGGACTAGACTTGTCTCAAACCAAGACATCAGTGATTTAATCAAACATTTGAATACTAGTAAGCAAGTTAAACCCTCAGGAGTCGCTTGGAACTTAGATGTGGTCCTCAACTGGCTTTCAGGACCATCGTTTGAACCTTTGGGGTCGTCGTCACTTCGGAATCTTACGAAGAAGACATTATTCTTGGTGGCACTGGCTACAGCCAAGAGAGCCAGCGAGCTTCATGCCATTGATAAAGGGATAGGTTTCTCACAAGGCAATGCATTATACTCACTAATTTGGGATTTTTTGGCCAAAAATGAGGACCCAGCTAACCCTTGGCCTCGCTCCTTTTCTATCAAGAGCCTCTCAGAAGTACTAGGCCCATCTGATCAAGAGAAAGTCCTCTGCCCAGTAAAAGCTCTAAGAGTATACCTTGAGAGAACCAAGAACCTTAGAGGCTCGGCCCCTAATCTTTGGTGTTCTGTTAAAAACCCCAGCCGTCCTTTGTCCAAGAATGCACTGTCATTCTTTTTAAGATCCGTGATTTTGGAAGCACATTCGGGAGTTCAAGAAGGTTTACTACCCTTGTGCAACTACCCTTGTGCAAAGTAAAGGCTCATGAAATAAGAGCTGTGTCAACGTCTTTGGCTTTTAAATGTAATCTGTCTCTCTCCTCAATTTTGCAAATTACATTTTGGAGGTGCAAGTCAGTGTTTGCCATGTTTTACTTACGGGACGTTGAAACAGTGTACGAAAAATGAAGTATTTTAGGTCCGGTCTTTGCAGCTGGCATGGTATTGGGGAATGAAGGATAGGAGGAACGCCTTCCCTTTTCCTCTATCCACTCTCCTTGAATAAGAATGTCACCAATCTGTATTTTATGGTTTTGGCTTAAAACTTCGTGTGGTGTAGGTTAATTTTATCTGGTCTTTGTTGTTCTATTGTACTGTGCCCAGGGCAAGGGCAGAGCCACATATTATTTATGTGACCCTTTGGGATTGTTAGCTTTGGCAACCTGCAATTAACCTCCTACGTTGCAAAGCACCCACTCAAGTAGAGGTGACCCTTGGCTCTGCCGCCACGCCGCTACAGGTCGAGAGGAGCCACGACCAGAGGCAGTACCCGTCTGCTGTTGCTCCCTCGCCAGGTAAGGTTTCAACAAGCATTCCAAGATGCTAGCTAATTTGCTATCCCAAATTATCCTCCATATCGTTTTTTGGGTAGTATATGTCCATTCATCCCACCTCCACTCAATGTGGGATTCAGCTGTGTAATTATTTGGTAATTGCTTATATAAAAAAGGGATTTTGACAAAGGAAAAATCTATTTCTGAGGAAGGTCCCGTGTCACCCGGTGAAATTCCATTACAGCACGAATTTCTAGGTATAAAATGCTAGATATACCAGAGAAAAAGAGCTTTCAGGAAAGCTGGGGTTACTACCCCAGTCGAGCGTCTTCTAGGAAGGCGTCGGTATAAGTAAGGGTGAGTGAAATACCACTACCACGGAAACCTACACGAAAGATCTCTCCTTATCAAAACCCCCGGAACAGAGCGGTGAGCCGTTACAGCCCGCACACTCAACACCCGCCAGGACGGCGACACCAGCGCCACCTACCTCATTCCATGCTAGCACTAACCCCAGACTTGGTATGTGCAAAAGAAAAGGGTGGGGGAGCCATAGGTGAGTCAGGGGAGGGTCACCAGGTGGGTGACACGGGACCTTCCTCAGAAATAGATTTTCCTTTGTCAAAATCCCTTTTCTGAGTCCAGTCCCGTGTCAGCCGGTGAAATAGTGACAGAGAATCATGCCAAGGCTGCAAACTACGAGGAAACTGGGTAATCTGAAGAAAAAAACATAAATCACAAAAGCAGTTTAATGAGGGAATCTCTTACATGTGAGAAAACACTAAACCTAGGGTACATCAAAGACTTAAGACTAGAAAGACAAGGGGAGGTCCCCGGCATGACAGGGAAGGGATCCCCAAAAGCACTTAACGCCGTAAAAGAACAAAATTACACGAAATTGGATAGGTACTGACTTCTCAAATTTTTTCAGGACCTGGGTGTAGCAATCAATTTCGAGAAGTTCGGTCTCTCACCCAAGCAGAGGGTAAAGTATCTGGGCATGCTGACAGATACGGCAGCAGGAAGAGTCTACCCCTCAGACTCACATATCAGCAAGTTCAGGGAGGTAGTGCAGTTGTTTCTGTCTCGACAGGAACAACCAGCTCAGCAGTGGCAATACTTCCTTGGTCACCTTTCGTCCTTGGAGAAGCTGGTCCCTTATGGGCAGCTTCACCTTTGTAGAGGCAGACAAGCTGAGTTGCCAGGTTTTTGGTTGCAATTGCGAGCTGGAATGGCCGTTAACTTTCCAACAAGTTTTTTAGCTACTGACAGTAGGGGGAAGCCCCACCCTCTCGTCGCTCTGCATTCCACATTGCTTTCAGTTGCCATCATGTGAAGACATCTGCTGTGCTGCTCTGCCCGACTGCTGCTCGACTTTCTTTTTGTTTTTGTTTTATATGAGTTTGTTTATTTGCTTGCCTTATAAGTATAATGCAAACCCCTACTAGCAACAGCCTGGGGAGAGGAAACCTTTGGTTTTAGGCATTGTCCTGGTAAAAGAACCTTGTAATCAGTTCCTCTCCTTGTTAGAGATAAACCTTCATACTTTGTGTGTGTCCTGCAGGAAGCATGGTTGCAGTCAATAGTCTGTGTAGTGAGTGTCGTGTCTGGCCCTTTCAAACAATGGGTGAAGTTTGCGTGGGTGGAGAAGAGAGAGAACTACGTATCTCCAATGTCGTCGGGATGCAATACTCTGCCGATGACACACAGGATTCTCTCTGATTCCTTCTTGCCCCCCGTAAACTTCTACCTGCTGTTGCTACTCCTAAAGGAGTGGTTTTCTCCTTTAATGTCTCTTACCGCTTTGTCAGTAGAGAGCCAATGTAGGGGAGCAGTTGGCTGGTTTAACTTCTCCAGGCCTGTCTCCATCCACTCTGAAAAAGAATTATCCTCCTTGGGGCAAAGAGAGATTGCTTCCCCTAACCCAATTTGTTTTTCAGGTGTTGTGAAGCCCAAGGAACTTGGGGCATCCCTAGGCCTCCCAGGGGACCGAGTGTTTATGGTTTGATCTGCCACTTGGAAGCCTCCAAAGACCTTCCAGTACTGCCACCACTGTAACTGTGACTACAGTACCTATAGTACTGCAGTCTACAGTTACGGTGTCTACCGGTTGGAGGGCCACCACTACGTCAGTGGTTCCTTTGGTCATGCCTCCAGTAGTGTGTCCTCAAGGGTTACCCTTGACATCATCTTCCTCTTGTAGCATCTGTCTCCACACCCTGCTGTCCAAAGGCGTGCAGTGAAGTTGAAGAGGAATTGCGAATCGTCATTGTCGTTTTCGTCTTCATCGTCATGGTGTGCTGTCACCTCCTCCCCTCCTTCCAAAGCGGTATCAACAGTACAAGTGGAGGAAGAAGAAGGCTGCATCTCCCAGCCGTAAGAAGTTCCAAAGGGGTTCTGATGGCCAGCCTTCTTATATGGAGAAGGCTAAGGGATCTCTCTCTAGCTGTACCCACAGTACTGCAGTTCCACTGCCTATGGCATGGGATCAACCACTGCCCAGGTTCCATGGAATTCACCTTTCTGGGCAGTAAGGGTCCCCAGTCTACTGACCCTGGCCCGCCCCAGCCAGAGAGAGTGAGTACAGAGTGTACAGGCGCTCACTCACCCCCTGCCCTGGAACTGTGTAAGGGTCCTGGCATGGTGATACCGGCCTGCCAGTCTGCTAACCTAGGAAAGGCAAGAGGTCACCCACCCAGTCTTCTTCTACTGTAAAGGTCGTGGCTTCTAAGAAGACTCTAGCATGCCTTCAGGACAGCCCCCGTCCATGTTCGTGTGAATGGGACTGCTTTTCCCGACCCGTATGGCCATCGTCACCGTGGGTTGACGACCGCCCACGGCCTTACCCACCCACCGGGGCTTCAGCCTCCAGCAGGTGCGTTAAGGGTGCTGGGTATCTCTCACTTGTCCCCTCCACCTCTTCAGAGTTTTACAAGATCTAGGAACTTTCACACTCCCATCCCATCCCAACCATGGAAACGTACGCTCTTGGTTTCTCCTTGGACCAGACCGGTTGTATGCTCGAGTGGCAGGGAGATCACCAGTCCACTTCCAGTTACGTTCCCAGCTCACCGACGAACCTCGCCTTATTGGAAGAGGTGAAGGCAATGGTGAAGAAGGCACTGTAGAAGTCAGGACATATTGGTCTCTGGGGGGCTTTACAGCAGTCTTTTTCTCGTTGAAAAGATGATGGGTGTTGAGACTGGTCACAGACCTCCCTCCCCTGAACCGATTCATTCACCAGACTCTATTCAAGATGGAAACGTTATGGTCAGTACTCACTGTCATCAGGGGGTTTGACTTCATGCTTTCTGTGGACTTTTGGATGCATATTTTTGAATACCTATCCTCCAGTTGCTCCATTACAGAGACAGACGTCTCAAATTTTGTCGTGACCTGACAGTCCCGTTCAATTTTGAGAAGTCCCATCTCGCACCCAGAGCGTAATTTTCTGGGCATGCTGATCCTAGAGTCAACCCCTCAGAGTCGAGTATCAGAGTATCAGAGAGGCAACACAGCTATTCCTGTCTTGATAGGAACAACCAGCTTGCCAGTGATGACAGACACTTCCACATCAATATTCTGAAGCTCAAGGTGGTATTTCAGCCCAGTGAGTTTCAGGATCAAGCGATGGGGCACTCTGCAGTGTTGATGAGCGACAGTACCTTCGTCACCATGGTAGTAGTATATGTGATTGCGCAGGGAGCAGGAACTGGTTTCCCTTTAGCTCTACATGTTGGCAGTGCAGGTGCACAAGTGGCAGTAGCACACTCGATAGTGCTGTCAGCCAGTTTCATTCCCGGGAACTGGAACGTAGTTGCAGACGAGCTCAGTAGCTGGGGTTGGGATAGGGAAATGGCCCTTACACCCAGACATTTTGGAAGACTTCCAATCTTTGAGTCCTCACAACAATAGATTTCATTGCAACTAGACACAACAGAAGCTGCTGGGCTCTGTTCTATCGTTCCTGAATCGTGGGCATTTATAGAAGACACCTTCCAACACCCATGGGACAATCTTGTGGCCTATGCCTTTCCTCCATTTTGGCTGATTCATCGGGTGATCAAGAGGGTCATGATCACCCAGAATCACAGGATGGCTCTGGTGGCTCCCAGGTAGCCACACGCCGAGTGGTATCAAGACCTGGTAGCTCTACTGTCCGGTAGGAGCTGTTCTGCAGCAGGTAGCGGACTTCCTCGTCCCTCCTCGCCGAGAGAGATTTCTCTCTATATCAGCTTGTCGAGATATAGAAGACAGTTGAACATCCCACATGTTCAGCTGCCCTCCCCAAGTCCTCTTTAAGGGCATCATCTCCTTCCCCTCATGAGAGATTTGCATGCTGATGAGGAGCTTCGAACAGTCTTGACCTCTCTTACGAGAGTCATCGGACAGAGATATGACCCTCAAGACTGTGTTCCTGCTTGTCCTTCTTCCTTTGCTTTACATGACCAGGAAGTGAGGGCATGGACAAGAGAGTTGGTGAGCCACATGGCCTTTGATGCTGTCACTCAAGGAGTAGGTATCTGTCATGCTTGAATTTGTCCCGGAATTTGTAGCAAAGACTCAGAATCCTTCAGTCCCTGACACCAGATTTGAGTTCCTCTCAGTCCCCTCCCTAAAGGACCTGGTTGGTAGTGATCAGTACAAGATACTACTGTGTCCAGTTAGATTGCTGTGGTACTATCTTAAGAGGGCTCAACATCTCAGATCTTAGTGTCCAAGACTCTTCGTCAGTACTGGCCAGACTAAGAAAGAAGTGTTCAAGAACACGATTTCTTTCTGGCTTCATGAGACAGTCAAGCGGATGTACTCTGCGTCTGATGGAGTAGAAAGGAGTGTATTCAGAGCAGACTTAACAGGGTTAGGGACATTGGTCTGTCCCTGGCATTCAGGAAGAACTCATCAGTTCCACAGGTACTAAGGGTGGGAGTGTGGTCACGAAAAACCACATTCACATCCTTCTACCTTCGAGACCTTGCCCCAGGGTCCATGGACAATTTTTCCTTGGGTTCTGTGGTGGGTGCTCAACAAGTTGTGTAGCTCACCCAGCTTCCCTAGAGGGACAGGTAGCATCTCGCCTAAGGTGTTCGGTTGCAAAGAGAGAGAGTGAGTGAGTGATGGCCTTCTCCCTTTTTCTTTATTTTTTTTACCCAACCCCATCTGTACGGCAGAGGAACGGTTGGCAAACCATCACGTGCTGGGCAGGCATGCGATGCAGGTGATTACTGTACCCTGTCTATAACCTATGAGTCTGTAGATTAAAAGATGCAAGTCCTTCCCCTCTCTGTAGCAAGGGGAGAGAGGGGCTGACAATGAAAAAACCTGTTGGTTTCATTAGCCTTTTATTGTCTCCAATACTGTGGGTTCATCCAAGCCCTTTTCGAATCAGGGACACTATACATACCCATTAATTCAAAAGGCCCAGAAGTCTGACAGGTGAACATCACATATGATCAGCAGGTCAGAGGCACGGGACTCCTCCCTCTGCTTTACTTGACCAAGAAGGAGGCCCAGGTTGAACAACCAGTCAGTTCATAGATTTACTCAGAATCCTCCCACAAAAAGGTGTCTCCAAATGTAAAGACTCAAGGTATGTGTGCGTGTAGGAACAAACTACAAATTTTTAAAATAATTTGTATTTTTCCTAACATACAAACCTGGAGGTCTTTACATAAATGGCCCACCTCAAGGTCCCTCTCATTCTGCTACCTGGGCCGAAAGTTAAAGTGAATGCATAATGATGGGAGTGGACGGGACGCCCACCCTACCGTTGATAGTTAACCACCTTGTTTAAAGTTAGTGGCCATTTTCCCAGCTCATGCTGCAGTTATATCCATATATAAAGACCTTCAGGTTTGTATGTTAGGAAAAATACAGATTACTTGAAAAATGTGTAGTTTTTCCACCCTTGCAGCATTGAAAACCAAAGTACATTTTACTGTATTCATTTTTATTTATGTATTTATAAATTCATGTAGATTTTGGTGAGCTGGAGTTACTTGTGGATAATGCCAGGTTGCAAACAGTGCATATGCAGATACAGTAATCGAGCAAATACTGTAATATGAAATTTTCATAGGTATACAAACCAAAACCTTATATCATGTCTCCCATCTCAACCAGCCATCTTTGTTCATGAGGCCAAGAGAAGAAGCGCTTGGTGATGGCATGCGAGTGAGGGGAATTCCCTCACTCGCTCTTCTTAACCACCAGTTAACCCTTTTCCAACTTGCACTGAAAGATACTCCTTCATAAAAAGCTCTGGTTTGTATGGCTCTGAAAAAAATGTCTCATATTTGAGGAAATGTAGCAGCACATTTAACCTTCCAAGTCTGTCATCAGTGTTGTTGGTCTTAATATACTCGTGTATTATACCTACAGTAAGAATCAGTGAAACTAATTTGAAAACTTTCATCTCTCTTGAAATTACTACTCAGTTCACCCTTACTATTTTTCTATTGTGTACTGCATCTGTGGATAATATGGTCTTATGTACAGTATAAGTGGATCACATATAATTGAGCATTTACTGTATACCCTGGCCTTTGATTTGTTGATAAGGATATGTTCATAAGTACTACTGTAACGTTAAGCTAAGAAGGTGTACAGACGTGAGAGAGTGGGAGTCAATATTAACTGTTGATCTGTTGTTGCATTGTTGCCTCAGGAATGTTTTGATGCTGTGTCTGAGACCTTTATAGGAACCTGAATTAAATTTATTTTTCTTCAGTTCGGGCATTATGTTTCCTAACCCTGTGTTGCATTCTTTGATTTCAGATTCTCCCTCAGAAGAACCTTCCTTCCTTCCTTCGTCAGTTTTGAGCAGCATCAAGATTCTGGGAATGCTTGTGTGTTTGATGGTACTACATGTAACTTTACCAGTAGCAGCTCTTCAAGTTTAAGAGAGAACAGTGAATTATCTACTCCTACTTTACAAATTACAACAACAAGAAGTATAATCTGTTCTGAATATTAGATTCATCATACATCAGCAATGAAATGTTTGTAGTCCTTCAAGATATTGTAGTACTTAATTTATAACAGATTTATTGGATAATCATTTGTAAACAATTTTGCGTAAGAGTTGTCAATTGAACACATTGTCATTACAGAACAGGGCAGGACAAAAGGCTAAAATGAATCCAGAACATTCTCCAGAATTTCCTTTGAAAAGTGAAACTGAAGGTGCATTATCACACCCTTCCATAAATCAAGAAAACAGCAACATGGCTGCCTTTAGTGAAACCAGTAATGATGGCTTTATGTCTGTGGATCCACTGATGGACATCAAAATAGAGCCAGAGATATTCTGTGAGTCTAATGAAGATGATAAATATTCATATGAAATGAATTCAGTAGTGAATGAAAAAGATCCACTAACTTGCAAAAAGGAAGTAAAACAAGAAAGAAGGAATAGTCAGAATGCAGAGAAGCGTTTCAGATCCACTGACTGTGAGAAAGCATTTAACAAGAAAATTAAGCTTACAAGTCATAGCACAAATCCTACCAGAGAGAAACCGTTCGTATGCAAGGGATGTGGGAAAGCATTTTCCAGGAAAAAAAATCTTACAGTTCATATGAGAATTCATACTGGAGAGAAGCCATTCATGTGTAAGGAATGTGGGACAGCATTTCCCATGAAACATCATCTTGCAGATCATATGAGAATCCATACTGATGGTGCTACTGCCCCTTCAGGCAGCAGCGATGATGCTGTGGTGCTTCGCCTTGAGGGCGGTGAGCTGTCGATGGAGAGCGACCTAGAGGAGGAGGAGGAGGAGGAGCTTGCCCATGTGTTGGAGAGCGACCCTGGCGCCACCGAGGATGCCAAGAATGATGGGGATGACGACGACGACGATGGGACTCCTGAAGGAGCCGGCCCTATTACAGGAGGTCAGGGCCGAAAGAAGAACCCCTCCGTCATCCTCTCGGAGGAGAACGAGAGGCTTGTTGGCGAGTGGCTGGAGAAGGAGGCAGAATTTATTTATAACAAGGGCCTCACAGCATACAAGGATAAGGCGAAGGTCTGGAGGGCCTTTGAAGAGAAGGGCCAGTCACTTGTTCCTCCCGTGAGTGGGCGTGAACTGCGGACGTGGTTTACGTCCCTCAGGAGCCGTTTTGGGCGGCTCTCGGCAGAGAAGAGTGGCCAAGGGACGGGTAGACGGATGACAGACCGGGAGAAGTGGATCCTCTGCATCTTCCACTTCCTGAAGCCCCACATCGTGCGTCAAAGGAAGCCAAAGATGTTGGGACTTCCGATGGTGGGTCTTATTTCATTGTGTTTCCATGCTTGAGTATTACTGATTAGTATATCGTTATTACATAGTTTCCATTCATTCACAGTACATTTTTTCCCATCTTCTCATATATGTTCTTCCTATTTTTACAGTCTGCCCATGCTGCTTCCACCCTCCCTGCCCAAGCTCCGGACCTGCCTGATGCTGTGTGTGCTCCTGCCCCTACGCCAACTCCCTCGACCGACGACCAGATGTCTCTGGTTGATGAGCCAGGCGCCAAGACAAGGAAAACGCGAGTTTCCGGCCCCTTGGACGTGGCCATCACCCAGGCACAGGCCCTCCGGGAGGATGTGATGGCCTCCATCCAGCCATCTCCGCGTGACCCCAGTGCCCTCTACTGGCGCAAATTTTTTGAAAACTTGGAGGACGACTGCAAGGAGGTGTCACCTCACCTGAGGGTGACACTCAAAATTGAAGTCCTCTCCGCCATTCAGCGCTACGTGCGGGCCTCCAAAGAGGGCGTCGCCAGGCCGTCGCGGAGCCTTGTTCATCACACTCTGGCAGAGGTGACAGGGGACGGTCTGGCACCTGCGGTGCCTGTAAACCAGCCTGCAACTCCACATGGTTTTGGCCCACCTGCACATTCAGGCAGTCAGTCCTTACAGCTGACAGCACAACAGCTGGCTGTGCTACAAGCTCAGCTGGTGGGGTCCACAATGACCTCCACCCCGAAAGACCTCAGCAACCTGTGAGTTTCTGAATAATTTTCAGTCTTAATTTCAAGTTTATTTGTTATGTATGTGTGGATGTGTACAGTACTTATATTTATTGTATGCTTGTGTAATGTATTTTTGTATGAATGGCTGTATATTTTTCTTATTTTTATATGTATATTTGTGTTTTATATTAAATAAATATATATTTGCAATATCATGTCTGGCTCTATCCTCTTTCCAGTTACTAAGTATTGATGAGAATAATATATCATGGATTTGAAAAATATCTTTTATTAAATTAACCAGCACAAATATAAGTACACAAATAAAGAGGGCAAAATGAACCTGAAAAGACTATCTAAGTATACATTACTGAATTTGAAATGTCCAAAATACTACATGTAACATATGGGCAAAGAAACAAAATTACAACAGACAGAAAAAAATAAGCAGGTGATATACAATGTAACAAATATCAGAGAGAAGGTACTTTCAAGAAGATAGAATTATATTAGAAAAGAATCAATGTTATGTAATTATTACAAAAGGCAAAATAACTACAACACATACAAGTACACAAATATTAAGTAAATATTGTAATTCGAACTAAATGCATGAACAGACATTTAAGTAAATACAGTAAGTTAAACAATAAAGTATAGAGGAAAGTAACTAAATCATGTTCTCCTGCCAATGCACTGAGCCTTCAGCCGATGAAAAATGTTCTTTCGGCATATTCCGTTGTTCCTTTGCATCCCTGGTTGCAGTGTTGCCGGTCACGGTTGCAAGGGCTGCTCCTAAGGACGGGTCACTTCTCCAGCTACCAGGTATGACGGTGTATGTGACGGGGTGCTCCTGATCTCCTTCTTGTCTGCGTGCGTTTTATCTTATTATAATATTATGCAGAACACATGAGGACAACACTAATGTCTCTGCATGTTCAGGCTTCAGACATATTGCCATGTGGAATATTCGGAATCTGTTTGCCAGAATCCGGGAGGCGTTCTCCACCGTCCTGTGTGCCCTACTTAACCTGTAATTGTATATCCATTCTTCCTTGGATAGGCCTCTTTGAGGGTTGGGCTTCATAAGACAATTCTGCAGAGGGAAGGCATCATCGCCAACTAGGAAATAATCCACAGGAGATCCATTAGGTTGACCTGGCAGGGCCTCAGGTTGAGGAAGATTTGCTTCCTGTTGCAACAGCATTTCACCCAGTCGGGTCTGGGCAAATACACCACCGTCTGACTCTGACCCAGTGGCACCCACGTCGACGTATAGGGACTTGTATGAAGCATCAGCAATTGCAAGTAATACCATGGAGTAGAACTTCTTGTAGCTGAAGTAATGCGTACCGCCTCAGGAAGGGTTACGGAGCCTAATGTGTTTCCCATCTATAGCTCCAATTGCATGGGGGAAGTTCCACCGTTCCTCAAAACCCCGTGCAACTTCCTGCCAAGCTTCAGGTGTTTGTGGCACCTGCAGTTCCTCATCTCCTTCGACAGCAACAATGGCCCTGCAAGTCTCTGGCACAATGTAGCTAATGGTGTTGTGGGCTACCCAGAACGAGTGTTGCAGATTCTTGTATGAATCACCCGTAGCGAGGAAATGTAGGGTGATAGCAACACATAGGCCTGGCTCAATGGGTTTCCTTCAGAATGTCACTTTCTTCTCAATGCAGGGTGTGACTCGTTCAACAACTTCACTGAAGAGGCCCCTGTCAATCCAGGTAAAATTTTTGTACAGGTCTGGGGTTTCGGTTGACAACTCCTCCATCAGGTTGTCACAGTGACCTTGCTCCATTCTTTTTTGCAGGTATGGCCACGCCCACACCCTCCTTTGCCGCCTCTTTTTCTTCATTGTGTGGTTTGCAGCAACTGTTGCAATCTACAGCAATAGCATGATGTGTATATATTAGACGATGAATGGGAACATTTCTCTTCTATCCGTACTTGCTATAGTTATAAGTTCACGAATTTCAGCAATGTCCTCCACGTTGATTCAGCAGGATGGGAGTACGTGTTGGTGCTGCGGTGTTATGTCAGTGACTAGCAACTCTTGCCGCTGGCTGGCCCTTTTATAGCTGGGGTTAACCCCGCAGTACGTACGGACAATGCGAGGTTGACGTAACTCAGTAACGCACAGTGTTACACATACTGTATGCGTACGTCGGTGTTATGTGCTCTGCCACTCACTACTTTCGGCTGTGCTGCCGCTTGTTGGGCCACTTCCGGTAAGCGTCACGTCACGCTTACGCAGTGCGTACATTTGTGGCGCACTGTAATACGCTTGCTTTACGCACATCAGCCCAGGTCACGTATCCAGTTGGGCAGGTCTTATTCACCTTGCGTACGGTCACGTTTCACAATTTTCGGCTGTGCGCAGGCATGTGGGCCTTGGTACGTGAATGTGTGAACTTAGCGTAAAGTTCTAGAGATGCCAAACGGAATGGACAGTTTTAACAATGCCAATTCTAGTAAGAAGGTTCCTTTCGCATTCAAGAAACAAGTACAGTATCTCAATAATGTTAGGAATTCTAGGAGCCACAAGGAAGACCTCTGAAAAAACAGTTATACATTAAAATAGTTTCTATGCTCCTGTGTATTTTGTATCTTGTTGACCTCTTTGCATGAAAGATATTAAGTGGTGTTGAAAGGAAGGTCCTTCGCTAAAAGGAGTGACCTTTTTTTATAAGGAAGGTCCTTCTCTCAAAGGAAGTTCATTCTCTTTGCAGGTAAAAAACTACTCTTCTGTTTATTGTTGACGGATGAAATGGAGGACCTATTGTTAGTTTATAGGTATGTAGGCTATCAGTCTAATTTGCTGAATATGTAAGAGAGAACTACAGTATTTTTTCTGCCTCCCTTGGGACACAGCCTACAGCACTGCCTTCTCCCTTGTGCCAGTCATCACTTCCTTTCAGCCCCTTCCTCATTAGCTGCCTACAACTTTACCCTCCAGTTTTCACTTCTTTTAAGAACTTGAATCTTTCACCAAAGTTTTTTGAGAATTGGGAAACATCTGATAAATCAGATGCATAGATTGACCATTTATGAATAACAGAAATATTTTTTTTATCATGTAACAGTAACTTTGTTCCGACACAATATACAAACCCTCGGTCCTTTACATTAGGAATTACTTTTCAGCGTAGGCTGGAAACGGCTGTTGAACTTACGAACAAGGTGGTTAGGCAGTTAACTACTGTCCGGGAGGCGGGAGTACCGCCTGCCCGGATGTAAACATTCCAATTTGCTTTCGGCCGTCGTGGAGTGTGGACGTTGTTCTTCGCTGTCTGCCTGACTGCCTTTCAAATTTCCCGGTGGGATTTTTCCTTACTGTTGCTTGATCATGAATGTTGATAAGCCTTCTAAGCCCTCCTATCCCCAGCGTGTGTGTCCTGGGGTAGGGGGCAAAAGATGTAATACTTTTCGATCTAGCGTCAACACGGACCCACACGCCCTCTGCCCAACCTGCAGGGGACGTGTGTGTTCACGTGACGCTCCTTGTAGTGACTGTTGTGCCTGGTCTCCCGAGCAATGGAAGGGGTTCAAAGGGAGGAGACACTACCGTCGGAAGCCCGCCAAGGAATTGTCCGAGGGTAACAACCCCTGATGACTCCAGTGGTGGCTAATGCGTTGGGATCGTTCCTCCCTCCTGGCGAACTTCCCCTGTTGCTCCCTCTCCCTCGGGTGTGGGCTCCCCCTCCCCTTCTTCATTCGTTTCATCGGGTGTGAAAGGGCGTGGGGGATTGGTTGCTCAGGACATCCTCTCGGGTGCTTCTCCTCGCTTTGGGGGCGAAATTTTTCCCCCGAGAGGCACGAGATGGACAGGGAGAGCTCCGACGAATTTATCTTTGGGGTTCAGCAACCTGGCATGCTTTGGGTGTCGGTCCCCCGGTTCTCTTGTGGTACAGCCAGGTAGCCGAGGAGGGTTTCATGGATCTGTCAAGGTCTCCCCCCAAGGAGAGAGGTACAGGAGTTTCATGCTTCAGAAATAGCGAGGGCCGTCCTCTTGAAGTTGCCAATTCGCCAGCACAAGGATCCTTGGGAAGGGACCACGGCTCCCCCCATGAATAATCTTCATCACTTGCAACCCTTGCAGTTTCCGAGGGGCCGAGAGTGTCGGGGACCGCTGCAGTCCTGACTTCTGAGAGAGTTCTCGACCAGATGAATTCTTTTCTTCGGACAAGGAGTTCATTCAGGTTGAGACACCAAGCTTCTCCTCTGTCTCGACAGAATACGAATTCTTCTTGCCTCAGAGGGTCTTGCCAACTGCAGTTTTGTGGGCAATTCTGGTGCTAAGAAGAAGGACTTTGTCCCAATTCGGATCTCCAGTTTTGTAAGTCCCGAGTTGGCTCGACCCTTGGGAATGAACCTCTACTTGGTTCTGCCTTTCTCTTTCAGAGATTTGCCAGATACCTCGGTAATCAAGGTCCGTACCAGGGCACTGCCTTGTCCTTTGGACAACGTCCAAGACCTTGGGGTCTTAGTCATTGTACACTCCTCTTAATGGCCACTGCTTCGAGCGTCACGGTAAGATTTTGTAATTCAAGGAAGGTGTACTTGAGGCAGGTTACTAAAAGGCGCCATTCCCGTCAACAACGTTTACTGACGTTAAGTCATATACAGAAAGACAAACTAATCTTGGTAAATAAGTACCACGTAATACAGACAATGTTGTACAATTTAAATACCAAATAATACTGCACAAATTACAAGTTAACACTGAATAATAATAAAAAATGTAGATTCAACAGCCTCCCAACCATAGGAGTACACTGCTACTCCTATGAAAACTCTTACCACATACACAGGTTATAAATCCAGTTTCACAGGTGCTTTTACCGAACGCCCTCTGCGAGTATAAGTTATAGGCTCAACTCTGGATTGTGAAATACACTATCAGGATCAGAGTCATCAGCATTCATATCAGAATTATTAGGAACAGGTTTAGGCAGAGATTCATCATTTACCTCGGAAACAATACAAGGTACAATAAGCGCCAAAAGTGATGCGACAAATTTCAGAGGATTTCGTTCGAAATTCACTAACTGGCAACTACAGCACGTAGCTCAAAAACTTATTTTTTTCCTTCATTGAAAGCTCTGTCAAGCAAAATAAAGCTAACATATGATGCACAAATATCAAATCTATGGTATTTATAACAATCATAAGAAAAAATTGCGGTAATATTGATTATTTCAAAGTTTAGTTATTGCTTCAAACTGTAGAAACGAAACAATTTGAAATTTTCGTTCAACACAGGACTACCAACATTACCGACGTATATTTAGAGGAATGTGGAAAAAATTATTTTATATCATAGCGTATTATCATTTATTTTAGCAAAGACGTATAAAACCATGCAAGTAGCAATATAATATAAATGTAAAATCTTCGTAACATTAAGCATAATCAACCATGAATGCGTCTAGATTCAACAGAGAAGTTGGGCGTGGTTGGTAGTTTGATTTCAGCTTCTAGGACTATATATACCGTTCGGACTCTACTTCAGCTTTGGCTTCGGTTTCGACCCACGGCACCAACGTAATATTATCTACCCAACCTATGAATCACCAGCCGTGTCCAACTAGAAGAGGGTGTCTTTGCCCTAATAACCCCATCGCTAGCCAGTGCCTACCAGTATTTTTTTAGGGGTTGGTGCGGCTTGACCGAGGGCCTCCAGCATCAGCCGTAGTCATAGCTACCGGACGAACACTGTTCTGACACTTCGCAAAAGTGGTCATGCAACCTCTGATAAGATGGATCAGCTGACAGTGATTACGTAAACTCTAATCAAGATGGATCAGCTGGTGATTAGACCGCGAACCGAGGCATCAGAATCAGTTAGGAGATCTGCAATTGAATTGCATCGGACACGAACTCCAGTGCAAGAAATAGCACGACGTTTAAATCTCCACAGAGCAACTGTATATAGATGGTTGAAGAGATATAACGAAGTAGGACTAGCAGGACTAGAAAATCAAAGAAGATCTGGTCGACCTCGCTGCACGACAGAAGAGGAAGACAGGCAGATGATTGGATTTGTACTGTAAGAGAGCATCCAATAACATCATCAACAATAGTTAAAAGACAAACTAGCCTCCACATATCAAACACCACCACAAGACGTCGTTTGAGAGAAGAAGGACTTGAAAGCAGAATTCCTGCAAAGAAGCCTTTCCTTACCCAATTCCACAAAGAACAGCGACTTGGCTTCGCTCTTCAATATTTTCCTATGGAGAGCAATTTCTGGGAAAATGTTATCTGGTGCGATGAGAAAACGTTTTTAACGACGAGAAAGGAAGGCTTTATTGTTGGCGTCCAAGGAAAAAAGGGATGTCAGATTACTTGTGTTCGAACATTAACCTACAGTGGGATCCAACAATTATGGCGTGGTTCATCGTGTAATAATAATGGCAATAATGCACATAATTGATTATTTAGGTGTTTTTGGACCACATTAGATTAATAACCAATCCCTGATAATTGTTTAGCCTACGGTGATTCATTTGGCTATGTGTAACTATAATTTCATTTCATACACAGGCCTACTGTATAGGCCTATACATTCTTTACTTTTAACAATTTTTCATGGGCTACATGGTTAATCTAACTTGAGACTTACAAGTCTTAGCTTATTCTTTTTTAGTCCAAAATAATATTTTATTAGTCTACGTGAATAATTATATTTGACTATTTGACTTAGGCCTAAGATAATAATGGAGTTTTTATTATATTATTATATATATATATATATATATATATATATATATATATATATATATATCTATATCTATCTATCTATCTATCTATCTATCTATCTATCTATCTATCTATCTATCTATCTATATATATATATATATATATATATATATATATATATATATATATATATATATATATATATATATATATATTTATTGTCTCCCCCTCTTTAGATTTGAGGATAAATTTGTGCAGCCATGTCTTCGAAGTGGCAGAATCGCCGCCGGCGTGTGTGGGGTTGGATGGCAGCATGTGGACCGGGGCTTTGGTCCCTATTCATGAACGGTTAAATGGTCACCAGTATGTCGAAATTTTGGAGGAAGTTTTGATTCCCTCTGTGAGAGCCCTCCTGCTTCCTGACCATATCCCCATACACGTAGCTATGGACAATTCTTCTGTTCATAACAGCCGTGTCGTCCAGGAGTGGTTTAAAAGGCATCCTGAAATCATCCGGATTAACTGGCCCGCCAAATCACCAGACCTCAATCCCATCGAGAACCTATGGGCCATTATGACTAAAGAATGGGACGGCACTGCCCTTAAATCAAAACATCTACTCATCAACCACTGTTCATCTGTGTGGGAGTCTTTAAGAGGAACCAAGATATGTGAGAATTTGGTGGACTCAGTTCCGAGGAGATTAAATGCTGTTATTGACAATTTAGGCTCTTGCACAAAATATTGAATATATGTTATCGTTTTGCATGTTCATTATTGACGAATAAATGTAACTATTTATGTAAATATTTGGACAAATTTTCAAGGAGAATGTATGATTTTGTTTCATTATTTTAAGAATTGTGATTATTCATTGACTTTTAAGTTTTAAATATTATATATATATATATATATATATATATATATATATATATATATATATATATATTATGAAATAGATTATGAAATGTATATCTCTTTATCTAACCTACTATAAAATCATGATTGTTTTTTTAAGTTGCAGGAAAAAGCAATCTACTTAGCAACGTCTTCTCAAACTGGTAGACTTAGAGAGAGATTGCCAAGTTATGTTAACATATCTTTAGTATTTCCTAAAGAGAATAATTACTCGTATGATATACTGATAAGCGAGAGTAAGATTTAACGATGATAGTTTTTAGTGTAATCCCACAAAACAAGTTGAAAGATTCTGGTAAACCAAGTACGTATTTATAAAGCTCATGATAATGAAACCTTATTTATGGAAAATCATGTTTACAACCATCTACTAGATATCCAAATAAAAGGAGAGAGAGGGTAAAAATAAGCGCAAAAATATTCTTCAGGGAGAGGAGAGAGCAAAATAAAGAGAAGAAAAATCTTCGGGAGACAAAGAGAGCAAAATTGAGGAGAGAGAAAGGTGACTAGGCCTAGTACCGGGCACAGCAAGTCTTGCAATACGTGGGCATTGTCTGTTATTTAGGCAAAGATAGAACCATTAGGACCGACGCCGGGACCTATCCTTGCACCTGGGAAACAGACTCGCTATATAAAAAATAATAAGAAAGCAGTCGTAAGCAACTACCTCGTGTAGTCGGAAAACGAAACTGCCCAACCACCCGCCACTCTACCTCAACCCACAATCCTAACACCATCTTTTTTTCACTTCAAACTTTTACTTCAAATCTTCTAATCATATTCCAACCGTGAAATCTAAGACTGAATTTGCGTGAGTGGGCGCATCATAAGGGCGTGATATCACCCAAATTCATATTTCCCCGTGCAACCAGTAGTCAGTTCGATCCAGTCAAGTATTACCGTATAACAGAAATCCATGAGATTTGGGGGGATTTATATCTTACACACACACACACACACACACACACACACACACACACACACACACACACATATATATATGTAGAATTGCGTTCTGGGTCTCACCAAACACGTATTTTCGTAGGTTTCCAATTTGTTTTAGTGCATAATTGAGACTATGCTTGTCCACGATCCGAGTGTGCATATGCTTTGCGAGCATCATTTTAATTCGAGGATCTCCTGTTATGCTCTCTCTCTCTCTCTCTCTCTCTCTCTCTCTCTCTCTCTCTCTCTCTCTCTCTCTCAGGGCCTTTTATCTAGTCAGAATAACCAGACGCCTTTTTAAGATTCAAGCACTAGGCCTATTAGTCATGCTCGGGAGATCCTCGAATTAAAATGATGCTCAAAAAGCATATGCACACTCGGATCGTGGACAAGCATAGTCTCAATTATGCACTAAAACAAATTGGAAACCTACGAAAATACTTGTTTGGTAAGACTCAGAACGCAATTCCACCTTACGATATGCGCAATTGAGAAATCCGATAAAATTATTTAATAACAAACTGGAAAATATATTTCATTGTTTATTAAAATAGGCCCAATCATGTAGCCAATGCTAAACGCGCATATAACTAGGATTGCGTTTTTTTTTTTTTTGCACCAAATTGTGTCTTATTTACATTTCATTTAATCAGATGCTAAATCATAATAACACGATATAAGGCTATAAAAGTAGAAAGTTAATTTACAATAAATCACATTAGGCCAACGCTTATGCGCACAGTTTCTGCAGCCACTCGGTGAACACTCGACATCCCACATGCAGAGCCGCAGATGTTTCTACGGCGAGATTTTTTCTCTCTTTTTTTATAAATGATGATTAAACTAGCATTGACCATTCACTTGGAAAATACCTTCTGTTGTTCTACAGCTAATCACTGATACTTATTATCAGATAAATAGGATGACAATAATTGGAATAAAATTTACTAACTGGCAACCCCACGAGAGTTTCTGAAGAATTACGATCAATTCTGAAATCTGTCGCATCACTTTTGGCGCTTACTGTACACTAACTTCGGCTTCTGTGTCCAAAACATTTGAAATCTCAAGATCATGCAATTTTTGTACTGGTCTGTTAACAATACCTTTAGAAGTTTTAACATCAACACTTCTTATCACACCATCTGTACCTGGATATACTTCTATAATAACACCAAGTGGCCAGGACAACCTACGAACATTATCTTCCTTGACTAATACCATAGAACCTTTCTTTACATTACACTTAGATACAAAATCTTTAATGGCACAAGGTAAATTTCTTATGTAATCAGAACTCCATATTTCCCAACGCTTATCCAACTGTCTTTGCCGGGCAGTCTCTCTCATACATAAATCTTTAGAAGATACACAAGAAGAATGCTCCTCAGCAACTTCAGGCTGGACACCTGCAGGACAGCCAATAAGAAAATGTGAGGGGTTCAACAGATTGGATGTATCAGCCTCCTCACCCACAAATGTCAAAGGTCTCGAATTAATGCAAGCTTCAACCTCATGAACGGTAAGTTTACTTGTGAACGAAGGTTCTGGAGTGGGAGGCAAGACCTTCCGGACTCGCCACTGGTAGCTAACACAACCCTCCCCGAACCCCCCCCAAGAGGCGGCATGAGCCCCAAACCACGCCCCCTGGGCGGAGCTATCGGAGATGAGCGGGTTGACTCGGCAATAGTGGTCACATTTTTGAAGTTGTAATAGAACAAAAATAACGCAGAAGTGGTTGAGCTTACCTTAGGCTGTTCAAGATATGAAGGAATTACTGTGAAGGTGCAAATTTGTTGATCAAAAGGTCTTTTTACTAGTAATGTCAATCTTCTTGTGCTGTTTCGGTTGATATATACATTGAAAATTCTGCAGTTAGTTTGTTTTCTGTGGAAAAGTAGTGATTGTATGTATATATTCTTGTATATATAACCTCCTGGTACGTGGTCTCCTCGGCTCACGGGGGTAGGGTTGGAGGGTGACCCAGACTTTGAGTCCGGAAGGTCTCGCCTCCCACTCCAGAACCTCCGTTCACAAGTAAACTTACCATTCTGGAGAGGGAGGCTTCAACCTTCCGGACTCGCCACTGGTAGCTAGACAGATGCTTCAGGGGGCTTGAAGATGAAGTCCAGCGACTACTGCATCAAAAGCCCCCTGCAAGCCGAGGAGAGCATAGTACGAGCTGAAGACTGAGTCGCTTCTCCAATTCATTCTGGACATAATTTCTTGCATAGATATACCCTGATATAGCAGTCTTGATGAAGCTTGACCCCTTATTGAGTGGAAATTAGTAGACTGTTTCGTTGCATTTGGGTCGGCTCTGAAAATGCACTCCCTAAAAAGTTGTCTCATCTTTTGTAAAGTCATAATCTTGAAGTGTTCATCTAGCCATATGTGGTCTTTCCTGTCTATGTTTCTTTCCATACAGACTTTGTTTGTGTATACCAGATAAAAGTTCAATTGTCTGACTGGACATATTTTTGGTCTGTTAGGAAGCTTCCTAAAGCCGATCTCTATTGGCGTATAGTTGTTCTTTTGGTTTTTGGCCATGAAGGAAGGGTGGTTCCGTAAGACAATGTGTTCTGGGGTGAAGGTGCTCCTGGAAATGCAGAGATTGTTAAATTGATTTGCTCTTAGAGGGCAAGCTAAGGCTACTAAAAATAAGGTTTTCTGTGTCAGTAGTAGGATAGAGTCATCCCTTGTAGTGTTGAGGAAGGAGATTACTTTGTCTAGGTCCCAGCCAGGGAACTGGTGAGTGTTGCTAGGCTTCCTTCTATTAACCCCCGATATCATTGCTTTGACATATTTGTCTTCTGCAAGGCAGTAACCTGGGAAATATCCTGACAAGATAGGACCTAAAGCTGCTCTGTAGCTCTTCAGGGTGTTGTAAGACAGTCCCTTGTCTATAAGGTGATTGAAAAATAGAATAATTGCTAACAGGGGAAATTTGTTGTCCCTTCCATACTTTTTGTGAATGAAGCTTTTAAAAATATTATATAGGTTTTCATACTTGTGCATGGAGCTGTCCCTCAAGCTGATAGTAATTTTGGAGCAAACCTCAGGAGGAAAGACATTTGGGAGCTGGTCCTTTAAATTTTGAAGGCGATCAAAGTTGATTGGAGCTTTGCTGAGGGTGAGATACAATCCCTGAGAACTATCTGGTAGTCTTCGATCTTCACAGTATATCGTTTGTGCTGCTTCGAGACTGACCTCACTAATGGGATCCATGGTTCTGTCCCCTGCGATATGGTACATAAAAGCATGTTATTATTGCATTCCTTATAGGTTTTAAAGGCTACTTTGTGTAGTAAGAATCCTGGTGGAAAGGCGTAGAGAGGTGTTGATCCCTTCCAGCTAATCGCAAGTGCATTATTGCTGATGGCTTCTTGATTGGGAAGAGATGAACAAAACTTTTGCACTTTGTGTTGAAGCCATTTGAAAATAGATCTATTTCCGGGGTGAAATTGAAGTCTGAACATATTAAGGTGAATAAACTGTCACTGAGGCAAGTTTCTGTGTGAATGGATCCCAGGTCTCTGGAAAGTGAGTCTGCAATGGTGTTACTTACTCCCCTGATCCATATGGAATTTGTCTGTATGTTGTAAACCTTTATAATGCCTAGTATTTTCCTTAAGAGTTCATGAGCTAACTTGTTTCTGATACTACCCTGCTTCCTTAGCCAACTATTAGTAACCTTTGAATCAACATGTATTAAAACTACTTTATTGTATAACCTTGTACTGAAGTGTTCCATAGAATAAAAGCAAGCTAATAACTCTTTTACATTAATATGAAGGGAGGATTCTTCATGTGTCCAAGTTCCATTTATTGAGTATATTTTACCTGCTATTACTAATGCTCCTCCCAACCCTGGTTGGAAGCATCTGTGAAAAGTTCTGCATCTATTTCTGTTTTTGGAATGTTAATCTCTGTACAGTTGTCTCTGTTCCCAGGGCTTTAGGTATTTTTTGAAGGAGTGTGGAATGATTTTGTATCCTGAATTAAAATAACTGTGGTATCTGTGGAGATATTTAAGATGGAACCTTCCCCAGCTTGTATAGGAAGCACTGAAATTTAATGCTCCAATTAACATCTGATATGAATGAAGGTCAGATTTAACAGAGTTGGAGAAAGCTTTGGCCAATTTGATACACTTCTCTATGTTTTTCTGAATGGGTTTCATGGTTTTCTTAACCAGATTGTAATGCACCCCTAAAAATTCAATTTGAGTTGGTTCAATTGTGGATTTTCTAAAAGAGATATTCCATCCTAAGTCTGATAAGATCCTAATGACTAGCTGAATGTGATTTTTACATGTGAGATAATCTTTTGCTAATATAAGAATGTCATCAAGATAGTTGAATATTAGGATGTTATGTGTAGTTCTAATGTACTTGATCACCGTGTACATTATCTTTGAAAATATATAAGGCGCTGTCTTTAGTCCGAAGGGTACCACAGTCCATTTGAACTTCCTTTTACCTAGTTTAAAGGTTAGAAATTTCTGGCTACTTGTATGTAATGGAATGTGCCAATAAGCATCTTTTAGGTCTAGTTTGCAGGCCCAAGAGTTTAGATGTAGATAGGGAAATATTGTATTAGCCTTGAGCATGGTAAAGGAAGGTTTTCTTATCATGGTGTTAAGCACCTTCATGTCAAAGATTAGTCGTACTGTTCCGTCTGGTTTTAATTTATAGAATATGTGATTGGAGTAGTAAAAGGAAGTTCTGGGGATCTGCTCTATGACTCCTAGTTTTAACAGTCTATCACATTCTGTTTCCAAAATTTGCCGCTTGTTAGCTGAATAAAATCTATTTTTACCTACCCTTTTTAATGATCTCTGGGCTTTTAGTTTATTATTAAATGGAATTCTCACCCCTTCACTGATAATTTTACAAGCAAAAGTGGCATTAGGAAGCTTTCTCCAACTATTAATATTCATTTGTAGTGACTTACCTATCCTGTTTTCTGGGGGGGTCTGGGAGGAGTTATACATTGAGTTTGAGGGCCCAGGCGGCAAGGTCTCTTGTCTTCCATCCTTCTTTAAAGCATTTGGCCCAATGTCATGGTGGTCTGGTGCTGAGCAAAGCTCGTTATTATCTGGTGCTGAGCAAAGCTCATTAACAACTGGTGCAGAGTAAAACTCGTTATCAACTGGTGCGGAGTAAAACTCATGGTCTGGTGCTGAGTAAAACTCATGGTCTGGAGCTGAGTAAACATCTTGGTCTGGTGCCGAGTTAAGCTTATTGTGCACTGGTGCATTAAAAACTGGTGCTGAGCATGGCTCAATTTCTTGGATGGAGAAAAATTTATTTGTCTTTCTTTTCTTTGGCTCCTGAATTATTCGCTTGTCCATTTTGGAATCTCCCCCCCCCTGAACTCACCTCGCCTATTACCTCTTCTAAGAGGCCGAGACTTGAATCCAAAGCTAAAGTTATTTTGGGACCTCTCTCCTTTGGGGAAATTGTACCTTCTTCCCTGAAATCTGCCACCAAAGTTGAATCTCCTACCCCTGAAGTTTGCTGCCCCTCCTCTGAGGAGGGGACCCTTACGAAAGCAGGCAGCAATGGCAGTTTTGGTCTTCAGTTATATTCCAAATTTCTCTAATGTCTGCTTTGATTATGAGATCTCTCATCTCTTCCTTGAGGTATCTAGGAAGTGCTCTACTTCTAAAATTCCTTATCATATTTTTACTAAGTCTATGTTCCTTCTCAGAGGACCAATAATAATCTTGGACAGGAACTCAATGTCATTTACTTTAGAGGGATATACTATGTGTGCCAGTGCTGCATGCCCTTGAAAGGCGGAAATACTCATCTTAATATTTTCTATGTCATAGAAAAATTTCCTCTTGTGGCTATCATCAAATATCTTACCTTCAGGCCAGAAATTCAACTTTGGAGTATTGATCTATTTAAAAAAGTCTGAGAACTCCTTATTTTGACTACTAACAAAGAATTTATCCAGATTATCACTATGGCCTTCACTGAAAGTTAAAGCTAATAATGAGTTGTTCAAAAGAATTTTCCCTTCTTTGTGAAAAGATGGTTCAGCTTTGAAATTGGTGGAAATATATGAAGGAATGGGTTTATGGAAGGTAAGAAGGTTGAAATCCTCGTAATCATTTTCATCTTCGTTATTATAAAAGGAAAAGAGGTTTAAATTTGCACTTTCAGGTAACTCAGGTGATCGTCTCAAGCGCTTCGTAGGTGGGGGGCCCTCATTCTTCTTAGCAGGTGAACCACTTCTGCCGAGATGAATGTGTTATTGTATCAGTGATTTATTTTCCATAATTTAATTTCAATTTTTTGTTCAACAGGTCTAATGAATATGGACAGCAGCGGACCTAGAAGGCTGAAGTCAAGCAATGGGGTTCACGACTCAAATAGCCCTCTTAGGTTAATTCAGGACCTTATTTAAGTGAATATGTTAGGTTTAGTTCTGTTATTATTGACATAATCTAGACCTGCCTCATATGTTGTCCTTTGCAGATCGCCCCCCAGTGCCTAGGCTAATGTCGATAGGTTGAAAGTGGGAATTGTGAACCCAAACGGCCTAACTTGCCTGTGGTCTAGCCTACTACTAGTTACTATTAAGCTGCGGGTTTTTGAGTGTCAGGC
Source organism: Macrobrachium rosenbergii (assembly GCF_040412425.1). NCBI lineage: Eukaryota > Metazoa > Arthropoda > Malacostraca > Decapoda > Palaemonidae > Macrobrachium > Macrobrachium rosenbergii. The sequence goes on from NW_027100729.1 coordinate 3,051,048, forward strand.
AAGCCCTTAGTTTTGTATAGCTAGTAATAAGTTTCTTTATCCCTAGAGCATTTAATTGGTTTCCTCTTATTATTTAAAGTTGTAACCATGCATTGCTTAAGCTACTTACGCTATGTTCGGAAATGGCTGCTCGAACCTTTCAAAATAACAACAACTTACGTATGTGGGCCGCCATTTGCATTGATGACGTCACGAGTCCCATTCCGCTGCTTTCCATATGACGTTTTCGTTGTAAACAAAATTTAAAACCTTACCCTTTCTGAATAATTTGCATGAGAGTTTGATTCTGTTGGAGTAACATGTTAACAATGTCAGAATTTGAAGGTATATCACTTCCTGCCGTCGATAGTGGACGTTTTTTGTTGTTGCCTACATCCTCCTCCTCCTCGGAATCTTCGCTAAGCCGATGAACCTCCATGGAAGTAAGAGTTTGCCTCTCCATAATTTGGGAGTGGAATGAGATATTACACTAGGTGCTGGGAGCAAATTTGTGAGAACCGGCAAACCGAAGTTGTAAGCAGCGGGAGGGATAAGAGGAGAACCTTCTCTGCCGAAGTCAACTTCAGAAATGTGACCACTATTCCCGAGTCAACCCGCTCGTCTCCGATAGCTCCGCCCAGGGGGCGTGGTTTGGGGCTCATGCCACCTCTTGGGGGGGGTTCGGGGAGGGTTGTGTTAGCTACCAGTGGCGAGTCCGGAAGGTTGAAGCCTCCCTCTCCAGAAGATTAGTTTCCAGTTCACATCTAGATAGGCATTCGACACCCAGCGTCTTTTTCAGAGCAGACTTGACTGATCGAACTAGATGCCCCCACCAAGGAGCACGGGGTACAGTAAGTTTCCACTGAGGAGCTAGTGGGCCATAGTGTTGCTGTAATAACTGAGAAACTCCAACAAATGTCTTTGCATTTCAGAATAAAAAATTGCTGTAAATCTACGGATGGCAAGGAGACAATCTGGCATAGAGAGAGAATCGGTGAGTTCTAAGTGTACAGAACGAATGACAGCACAAGTGAAAAGCAAAATATAGAATTTTTTGGAGACCAAATCTACACAAAACGATGGCCCAGCAAAATCTAACCCTGTTACAGAAAAGGGAGGTGCCGATTTAACTCTCAGTTCAGGGAGAGGAGCTACAGGTTGACTACAAGTCATACCTGCGGCAAGTTACACATTCTCTACTCACAGTCTTGGTTATCCTTTGAAGTCGCACAATCCAGTAACCATTTCTCAATGTGGACACTTTAAGGGTAGAAACTCCAGAATGTTTCAGAAGAACATGTTGGAAATGAACTAAAGTCTTCACTACATGAGTAGAAGGAAGAATAATAGGATGTTTGCTTTCATAACACAGATCTGAATATTCTAAACGACCTTTAATTCTCGAAAGACGATCATTATCCAGACAAGGATCTAATTTAACTAAAGGGCTCCCCCTGTGAAGTGGTCTACCCTGAATCAGGGATTCAAACTCTCGTGGATATGCTTCCCTTTGAACACAAAGGTACAATTTAGTCTTAGCTTTAGTTAATTCACAATATGATAAAGGACCAGAGCATTTAACAGATTGAGGTTTGCAATTATTAATAAATCTTAATGTCCAAACTACTATACTGAGGGCTTTCTGAAACTTACTCCATCTAGAAAATTCAAATACTTGGGAAAATGAATCCGCAGTTATACAAGCTACTACATTTTCCTCAGAACTTTCATCCCTTAATGAAATCCTTAACTGTTCAGGTTGACGCAAAGACAAAGACTCAGACTCTCGAAGCCACGGGGGACCTACCAACCAAAGATCTGAAGCTACCAGGTGTTCAGGAAACACCCCTCTAGAATTGAGGTCAGCAGGGTTATCCTTTCCTGGGCAATGATACCAACAATCAGGTGATGTTAAGCTCTGAATTTCCATGACTCGATTTGCTACAAATGGTTTCCATCTACCGGAGTCTCCTTTTATCCAGGACAGTGCAACTATGAAGTCTGTCCAGCAGTATGAAGTTACATCTTCCTTAAAACGAAGGGCAGATTTGACAAAAACTAGCAGCCGGGCACTAAGCATTGCCCCCAACAACTCCGAACGAGGCAGTGAGACCTTCTTTATAAGAGCTACCTTACCTCTGCTCATAACAAGGGAGGCTTTAAAGGAACCATCCTGCAAAGTAACTCTCAAATATACACAAGCACCATATCCCTTTTCAGATGCATCCCCAAAGGAATGAAGCTCTAAACCTGTTAGGTCTTTCCATGAAAGATCCTCAAAGCAACATTGCTGAACCTTCCATGAGCCAAGTTTCTCAAAACCCCTTAACCACCTTTGAAATTTACAATGCAACTCTTCAGGTAACACATCATCCCAGTTAAGTCCAATTCTCCATACATCCTGAAAAAGAACTTTGGCAAATGTAACAAATGGGCTAATAAGTCCAAGAAGATCAAAACATCTGGCTGTTAGGCTGAGAATACTTCTCTTAGTGGACATCACCCCCATCTGGGACCCAACATTTACTTCACTAAATGAAAAATAATCATGAGCGGAAACCCACTGCATACCCAGGATTTTTATAGATTTACTTCCACAACAGTCATTAGGGTTTTCATTAAATTTATCTGCTAAACTCTTACAATTTGAATTCCATTTAGATAAAGACATACCAGCTTCAGACATAATCTTACAGGCTTTATCAAATTTTACACAAACTTCAGTAATACTGTCAGCTCCTGACAGCCAATCATCCACATACAGATTACAATTCAGTTCGTCAACTACTTCAGAATCAGGATATGACTTTAAATGATGTTTAATTGTAGCATTCAACAAGAATGGGCTACTCTTATTACCAAAGGGATCACAAACAAACCTCATTACTTGGACAATGCCCTTATTTTGCCACAAAAACCTGTGAACATCTTGGTCTTCCCTCTGCACCTTGATTTGAAGGAAAGCTTTGGTTATGTCTGCTGTTAAAGCTACCTTCCATCTTCTAAATCGTATCAACACTTCAACAAGATCAGGATTGAGAGAAGTTCCACATTCCAAACAGTCATTCAAAGAAATACATTATAACTTTCAGCTGAAGCATTGAAAACAGGTCTTACCTTGGTAGAATTATTACTCTCATGGATAACAGGATGATGCAGTAAGTAATGGACAGGATGTACACTAGAAATCTCAGAATGTGGCACTTCCTCAGTAATGTCATCTTTTTCGTATTCTTCAAAAATCTCATCATACCTTCCCCTTAAACCAGGAATTTTAACAAATTTCAAATTTAAATTTTCCAACCTCTTACGTGCTAGCTTTTCATTATTTTTCAAACTCTGTTTAGCAACATCAGATTTCCATGGTAAAGACACTTCATACCTACCATCAATAAACTTTACATTATCAGAAAATTTCTGTAAAACAGTACTGGATGAAAACTCATTGGATACAGCTTCTTTTGAAGAGATTCCCACAGATTCAAGATCCCAAAATTTATGTAAATCAGACCCTGATACATTATTTATACATAAAAGCTGGGAGGGAAGTTACACTTAGTCTGTCCAGAGGAATATTGCAAGACCCTGATAAAACCCACCCAAACACAGATTCCTGAGCTACTAAATTTTTAGATTGTACAGTTTTATTAGGTACCATAAATCTCCAATAGGCATTTAGGCCTACCAAAATAACATTTACATGGCGGTTGTTCATGTAATCATCTGCTGATTGCAATTTAGAAAATGCCATTACCTCCTCATCAGGAACACTAGGGCGGAATAATGGCGCGTAAATGTCAGGTACTTCAGCCGCCATTAAAGAATGACTCTCACCCTTATAACCAACTAAATTCATCTCATACACATTACACTGGTTACTCTTGGAAGCCTTACCTCCTCCAAATGAAGAAAATGATATGTACTCAGAAGTTATCCACTTAGGCCTTACCCTTTTTACAAATTTACTGGAAACATAAGACCTATCAGACCCTGTGTCAAATAGTAGTGTAGCTTCACATATACCCTTTTTCCCCAACACCTTAATCTTTGCGGTCTGCAACACTCTGTTATTTAGGTCAGGTTCACAATGAGCTACCCCAACATGAGTTACATTTTCATTAATGTTATCCTGAGACATAGCACCACTTACATTTTGACCATTCTTATTATACACTTCAGTCTTATTGCCAGTGCAGCATAAAACATTATGTTTTCCCTTACACTTTACACATTTTGATTGGCCTCTTCACGTTCAGCTATGGAGAGTTTCAAGATACCGAAACAATTTTCACTCTTGTGATTTTTACCACAACGTACACTTATAAAAGGACGCCTCCGAAGAGGTCTGAAGAGCAGAGGCAGAACCCTGAAATTTACTTCTTTTCTCAGATTCAGCTCTATGGTTATCAGTCTTCACTGCATTGATACCCTTAAATGTATCTGGCCTTTCTCGGCACTCTATTTCTCTCTGCAAAAAACTCAATCACCAATCTAGGTCCCTTTCATGTCCAGATCCTTCTCTGGACCACTCCAAACGAATGTCAGGAGGCAATCGAGACAGGATAACAGGCGTCATAAATACCCCATACTGGTTACCATCCACTCCTAATGCCTCTAAACTACGTACATGTGTTGAAAGTTCATCCTGTAATTTCCACAAAGAGGAAACATTTCTAGAACTAGGATTCTTAGCAGGCATAGTGGTACCAAGAAGGGCCTGAATATGTGCAGAAATAATACGCTCAGGCCTACCAAACTGTTCCTTTAACATTTTACAGCTATGGGGTAATTAGCACTAGTCTGCAATAACCCCTGTATTACTGATTTTGCCTCCCCTTCTAACAGTGACTGTAAATAAGAGAATTTACTAATAATGGGGATGTCAGAATCATCTACCAATGCCACAAATCTGTCCCAAAATGACTGCCATTCAGTCAAAACTCCACTAAATTTAGGTAATTCTAATTTAGGCAGTCGCATTACATTGGCCTAAAGAATCCACAAACCCACTCTCACTTGGTGGCTTCTCAAGTTTCTCCAGGGCCAATAACCTTTAGGCAGCCTGTATTCTAGGAACCCTTACCTGATGCCAGAACTTATCAGCATACTCAATGTCTTCTTCTAAGTCCTGTGAGTCACCAATTTCTAGCTCCAGGGTGGACTGCACTTCATCCAAATGAGCTAGACGTCGATCAAAGTCATCCACAGCATCTTGCAGTTCTGCCTTGCGTGAATGAAATGATACTTATCGAGTCCCTGGAGCTGGCAGCAACATTGCCGAGACCTGGGAATGGATTCCTTCAGGAGAAGTATCCATTTCCCTTAGGTTTGGGCAATTCTTTTCATCAAACTTCCATCCCACCTCCTCTCCCGTGCTCCCGATTCTGGAAACGCCAGCTCGGCTAGAGCTAATTGTCTCGGTATCCTGTCATCTTGCAGAAGCTTCCCCATGGTGGAGAATGGAGGTCGGCTTCCATTCCTCCGTCCTCCTTTCCTCTTTGAAGTATGAGGAAAGGGCTAATGCTTGATTGAAGAAGTCTACTTACAGATTCACTGATTGAGGAATAGGCGCACACCTGTAAGACTTTGTCTTAAAGTTGTGTGACCAAGACGATTAGTACCTTCTCATCACCGTCCTGGGCTCAGGGCAGCCTTTTGGCCTTCCGAGAATTCAGAGGAAAACCTAGATATCGCATTTTCCCCAAAAAAGACAACATGCCTCACTATAGTGGCCCCCGGTCTGGTATGAAAACCACATTAATGGCATTTGTCGAGAAACAAGAGGTAATCTGTCGACATTTGCAGGTACTCGAATGTCCTGTAGTGCACTCGACAGCTCAATTAACCAGATGCATTCCCGGTGGGGATGTATTAGTAGGCGAGCTTGGCCTCAGGTTTAAGTGATTGGGGCGGAACGTGCTGCTCACTCTTTTCTTCACGAAGACTCATGCAGAGACTGCTCGACTGAGAAATCCCTACTGTCCTTCTGTTGCCTCCCTGCACAACAAGTCGGTAGTTTTTCTCGCTCCTTCATACCAGACCCAGGGGCCACTATAGTGAGGCATGTTGTCTTTTTTGGGGAAAATTCGATATCTAGGTTTTTCCTCTGTATTTGTCTGTTTCGCTAGGAGTTCACAAGCATTGCTCACCCTGAGTTACAGACAAATACTTGAAGACTTCGCCTTCATCCGACCTGATAGCCGAGGTGTCGAGAAGAGTTCTGCTTGACCCAACCTCCTGTAGCAGCTACACAAGAAGCGGTTCTTGAGGCAGTACATCCCTGTGTGTTCAGGACTGGGAGACCTTCCAGCTTTCCTTGCAAGCACAGGCTTTCTCGCCAAGCAGCAACAGATATAGCTGGATATCCCTTGAAGTCCTCTGCAACACTGTCCGAGGGACTAGATCTGTCTTTGCTGATGGGTGTCGTTGATGGAACTTCTTCTCGGGTCAGAGTCGCTCTTCAAGTCTGGACTTCCTCGTCTTCTCCGCCGAGGGTTTCCTCTCTCCCTTTCATTTGTGAAGAACGTAGGCCCTTGTGACCTAGTCTTCTATCTGAAGTATCAGTCGAGAGTTAGCTACAGACGAGAAGCTTCTTCGGTCGTGCTGTCCCAGGGAACTGTTCCCTGGGTTGCACGTGACTCTCGTTTAGGGTTCCTGTCCGTGCTCTACACGCGCCCTTATGAGAGTCGTCAGACAGAGATGTGCCCTCTTAGGACCATCTCTCATCTTACTTCGGCCTTGGCGTAGAAGATGGAAGAACAGGGATGGGGATCATACCTCGACTCCTTCTTGGATGTCGTAGGTGGACTCCGAATCCATTGGCATCTAGTGTTGGGTTTGAGTCCTTCCTTTTCCCCTACTCCTTGGACTTTGTATCAATGATCCAGATCATTCATTACTTTGTCCTATTAGGGAGCTGTGGTACTTTCTGAAATGCTTGTCGTTCTTAACCTGGATGTCGTCGACATTTTCGCTAGTACTATCTCTCCCAAGGAAGAAGTGTCTAAGGACACATCTTTCTCTTGACTTTGTGAAGTGATTGAAGGAGGTACTTGGGAGCTGAAGACAATGATACCGGTACCTTCCACCCGAGAGCTCACGAAGTCGATGGCTTGGTCCATCCCTCGCATTCCGGAAGTTTCTGTCAGTCTGGAGACAATACATGGTCTCATAGACCACACTCTTGTCTTCCTGTGGTCTTGCCCACAGGCCCTTGGAATCTTTTTTCCTTGGCCTGCGGTGGCTGCTCAACAAGTTGTGTTGTCTTACCCGGCTCCTTCAAGAGGACGAGTAGCATCTCGCCTAAGGTGTTGGCTCTGGAAGTGAGAAGGATACCGAGAGTGACTGGCCTCTCTTCCTCCTCCTTCCCATCCTCCAACTTCTCCTCCTTTGGGATGAGAATAGGACTCGAACCAATAGTTGCTGGATCTGGCGCTAATACGGTAAGAATACCCATCGAGCACCCGTTGTATTTTTCCGATAGAATCATAGAAGCAATTCCCCTCCTTCCTCTAGCAAGGGGAGGGAGGAGAGACAGGCAATAAGGGAACCCTATCTCAGCTTTTTCTTACTGCCTCCGACTCTAGATCCTTCCAGCCTATTTCGTAGGAGTTACGTTTCCTCACTCATGCAAAAAGGTCCAGTATCTGATTTTTAATTTTGCAGTTCCTACACTCCGATCATATGTCAGAGGCATGGTACTCCTCCTCACTCTTTCAACAGGAGGAGCAGTCCAGGTGTGCAGAACTCCAATCAGTTCAGGAGACTCACTCAGATTCCTCCCTCCAACGAATGAGTCTTCCTAATGTAAAGGACTAACGGTTTGTATATCGTGTCGGAACAAATCACAGTTCGTTAAAGTAATTTGTATTTTTCCTAACTATACAAACCTGAGGTCCTTTACATTACATATTATGCCTGCCTCATGCCACCCCTCAATTGAACCTGGACTGAAGGGCAAACTGGAATGTTTAGATCTGGGCTGGCGGTAGTTGCTGCCTAACCACATTGCTCAAGAGTTCAACGGCCTAATGTAAAGGACCTCAGGTTTGTATAGTTAGAAAAAATACAATTTACTTTCAAAAATTGTGATATTGTGTTCATACTCACAAGTTACACAAGCTACCTTAAGAAACGAGGTGACATATATGCAGTCCCAAAGGTCTGGAAATCAACCCGTGAGTACTCATGTGATTTTGAGATGGAGAGAGAGAGAGAGAGTCTCCCTGTAATTTAGAAAATGCAAAGGGGGTGCAGTGTTGCTGTTATGTAAGGCTTTTAGCAGTTTTTGACCAAGTAACAACATTAAGAAGCGTACAGTCCACTTGCCCATACGATCACTTTTTTGCCACATGCAATAATAGACCTATCTGTTCAGTAAGAAACAATACCAAATTATGCTTACGACTGAAACACAATAGAGATAGAAATAAGTAAAATAAGAAATAAACGTATAAAATTTTATGAAATTTGGATATGTACAAATGAATAATAAAAAAAACTTAATATATTGCAAATTCCCCATTTTTACGAGGCACATATACCGTTACCTTGGCGAAACGGGTAAGATGGAAAGATAAAATGCCAAGAATGCTTTATATAAATAACATATTTGGCAGTAAAATAACCCAGTTTAATACTAAAATGACATGTCGATGTAATATCTATTACATTTGTTGTCGATAAAAATTTACAGCTGGATTTTTGTAGTCATAAAACTGCCAACCGAGTAGTTTTAAATAGCCTTTATGCATTGCGTTTCTCGACCGCAATAATTGTTTTGCAGTTCCAAGAAAGTGGAACAGCTGAGAACAGTCACTTCTCAGCAAATATCTCGGCAATCATTTTTTTTATATTCTTGAACAGGCTAAATTTCAGCTAGGAGGCCTCACAGAGGAACTTTGAACAGCCTTACAAAAATTACTAATCGAGTCTGAAATGTCCTGATAGGTACTCAGAAATATCAAAGAAGCTGCAACAGAGACGATTACAATGGTTTGGACATGTTATGAGAAGAGAGGAGGATTGTTTATGTAAAAGAACCATGAATATGGAAGTGCCTGGAAGAAGGAGGAGAGGTAGACCAAGAATGAGATGGAGAGACACAGTTAACAGGGACATGCAGGAGAAGAACGTGAGTGAGGTAATGTCTGTTTCCAGAAAGGGGCATTGAATACAAGAGCCTTTAACATTTCTGTCTCTCAGAAACCCTAGAAAATATATGCTGGCCAACATTCGTATCGGAAAATACAGTGTGAGATGAGGGAAGAGTTTTTTATTGAATTATTCATTCAAAAATATGAAGATTTCTTCGTGGTCTCGTTCAGTGGTTTGGGTTCTGGATTCCCTTCTTATTTTGGTGCCGTCGACATGTTTCGACCAGCGCGATGGTCCTCATGAATGCCTTGTTAATTCTAATTATAATTATCAGTCAAATAACACTATTTATAGTTAAAATATTGTTGAATTATATTTATTACATTTTTGTCGATGTAAAACGTTAAAATCCGTTATTATTAACCCACAAATAAGTAAAATAGACGACTACATTTGCGATACACTTTCACTCTATCAAAACGTATTGAGTGCGGTAGAAAATAAGTAAATCGCCAGAAATTCTTTATTAATTACACATTTATAAGTACAATAACCCTGTTTTATACGGCATAATATATAAAAATTACATTTCTTGACTACATATCAACTTGAAACGTTAAACAAAAGCAATCTATAACTCACAAAAGACTCAAATAAACGAGCTAACCACCTTCGGTGGAAAGTGACTTTTCTATGTAAACAAAGTCTCGTTGAGTCTTGGATTTTGCCACAAAAATCAATTTAATCAACCAGTCGCGACTGCAGGTGACTGAGTGATCGAATTGAAGGTCAACCGAGGTAAAGGAATGATTGAGGTTGAATTGGCGACTTGGAAAACTTGTTAAATTTGTGTTCTTGAGTTAAATATGGTTGAATTAAGGCGGGCATTTTCGGTCTCTTGGAAGGAAAGGTTACGATGGTCAGGCCTCTTTAAGCGTTATTTAATCGATTTAAATCCGTAATTTATATCTTACTTAAATAACGGCGAAGGTCAGCCGAGGTCAGTGATTGGATGTGATTTAAATATAATTGTGGAAAATCGAATTTTGAGGTTGAATGTGGTTAGAATAAGGTTGCGATGGCCGACGACGTCATGTTGGCTTTATTTAAGCCTTATTTAATTGGTTCGAACTGTCATTTACGTTATTTATATTGTGTTTTGGCTTTCAATTCACTGCCTAAGGGTTGCATTTGCTTTAGGACCGGTTGTTTCAATGGTATCATAAAGTATAACCAGGCCTTTGGTAGGCTATGTAAGGCTAGACGAGGTCAGGCTAGGAGTCATTATTAGGTTTATAATTTTATGAAACTGCTTTCATTGAAGTTTCTTGGTTTCATTTTCACCATTTTGCTTTTCAGTTTCAGTTTCCTCTGGTTAAGCAATTTTAACCCACCCAGGTCCGTACGGATCGGTAAGGTGCCGCTCAGAGCCAGGTTAGGTTAGGGTAGTTAGGAGTCATCATCGCCTTTATTACTGTTTATTTCACTGAACTGGTTTTATTTCAGTTTTTGGTTAAGATTTTGACCAATTTTACACAAACCTAAGGTGCCAAGTCTGCCCTCCTGACCTAACCTGGCCCTAAAGGTTTGGTTTCTTACTGGGGAGTCCCCAGTATTAGAAGCTGGGAAGCTGTGGTAGGCAAAACATTTGTCTCACAGTTTGGCAGATTAGTAAAAATCATGTGAAATACTTTCATAATGATTCCATTTTGCACGTGGAAAATGCATAATGTGGGATATGATACTTCGAAGGTTTTGCCAGAGTTGATTAACTAAATCAACTTGTCAAGAACAGAGTGTCGTGACACCAGTGTAGTTTATGCCACTTGTAATATGACAGATATGGGAACCAGTGAAATTTTGTCAAACATGAAAGTCATGTTGTAATAAGCATGAATTGTTCCGACACGATATAAAAACCGTCGGTCCTTCACATTAGGAATTACCTACGGCGAAGGGGGACACTGCCATTAAACTCTTGAACAAGGTTGTTAGGCAGTAACTGGTGTCAGGTAGGCAGGAATACCTGCCTGCATGGACGTAAACATTCCAGTTTGCTTTCAGCCATCATGCGTTGCAGACGTGTTTGTTCCGACAGAATATACAAACCGTCGGTCCTTTACATTAGGGATTACTTTCAGGCGTAGGCTGGAAACGGCCGTTAAACTCTTGAACAAGGTGGTTAGGCAGTAACTGCCTCCAGGTAGGGGGGGATACCCGCCTGCCCGGATGTAAACATTCCAGTTTGCTTTCGGTCGTCAGCCGTTGCTGACGTGTTTTTCGTTCTCTTTGCCTGACTGTCGTTAAGCTCTTATTATCCCGGTGGGATCTTTCTGTTTTTTTTGTTTATATATACGTGTGTTTGATATTTGTTAATACAAACCCACGATTTATGATAACCTTGCATAAGCTGTCGTTCCCTGCCTGTGTCTTGGTTTTGACGGCCAAGGGCGTAACTTGAGTAGCGTAACCAAGTGGTAATGCTTCTCTTCCAGCAGCCCTTTATGTAATCTGAAGGTGCCCCTGTACTTTCGGAAATATAGTTTGGGACATATCTTCACTCCCCCACATTGATTGGGACGTAAGAGTTCGTTCCCTTCTTGGGCTTCCGCCTTCCATGTATAAGGGGCATCACTAATTCCTTCTTACTTATGCTGAGTGTTGCTCGCTGCCTGCGCTTGGAGAATTACGGGACGAGTGGGAGGTTGCAGGCATCATCGATAAGTTCCGCTTCCACGGCACCATTGGTGGCCTCCCCTCCGTCCTTTTTTCTCTTCCCGTAGGTTCTTCCTTCTCCCCTTTAATAGATCTCTCTCCTTCGCCCTCTTCGCTCTCTTGTCGGGCGAAGACCAGGGGTGGGGAGCGATCGGGCGACCTCTTGTAGAGTACCTCCTCCCGCAGCGTAGGGCAGTTCCCCTTGTAGCGGGAGGAGCCTCCCTCTACTAATCATCTTTGCTTTTCTTTCAGGTTGACAGTGACCATCGCAGACACAGCAGTAGTTGGCTGGATATATCAAAGAATATCTTGCATGAAGCAGTCCCGACATTCATTCAGTGTTGCTTCGGGATCGACCACAATACCTGATTAGATGACATATTTCCACGTCGGGATCGCTCTGACTCTGTTCCCGCCGATGTAGATCGATCGCTGTCATTGCTGGTTTTCATGTATGCTGTTGCAATGCCTCATGCGTATCTGTGGTCCATCTGCTTCTGCTGTTCCCTGTGTTATGCTCTTGTCAACTCGACGACAGACTGTGGGCTGCTCTTCCTGGTCTCCTGCCGCAGCCGCCCTGATCATTCCTGTCGCTGCTGGTGACTTTCAAGTGACTTTTCTGTCCATTGCAGTAGCTCCTGCCTTCTGAACTGCTAATGTAGCTCCTACATCAGGTGTCCTGATCGTACCCGCTACTTCTCCTGGTCATCGTGCCCAGGGCCACTTCCGTTTTGTTCCTGCCAGCTGCCCTGGAGGTTACAATGTCCGCCATCCTGTGGAAGATGTTGGAGTGAAGGGAAAGGAAGTTGCCTTGTGGAAGTGACGTTCCTAACCGTTGCAATAGCTCCTGCTCTCCGAACCTCTGCCGTAGTTCTTGCATCGGCTGTCCTCCTGGTAGTCGTGCCCGGGGCCGCTTCTGTTATGTTTCTGCCAGCTGCCCCAGGGGTTACGATGTCCGCCATCCTGTAGAAGATGTCGACGTGAAGATGAAGGAAGTCGCCCTGTTGAGGTAATGTTCCTGGCCGTTTCAGTAGCTCCTGCCTTCTGAACCGCTGCCGTAGCTCCTGCATCGGCTGTCCTGATCATGCTTCTCCTGGTGGTGGTGTCCTGGCTGAGTCCGTTGTGTTCCTGCCGGACTGCCCTGGAGGTTATGATGTTTCGTGTTCACCAACCTGTAGAAGATGTCGGAGTGGAGGTAAAGGAAGCCGCCCTGTGGAAGTAGCCGCCGTCTTCTTCATCTTATCTTCGATTTCGTCTTGTGCTGCGTCTTCCCTTCCTCTCCCGAGGTCCAAGGGGGTCCCAAGAATCGGACAGACCTCCATTGGCCAAAGGAGAGGAAGGCTGCTTCTTGCCCTTGATGCCCTTGGACGTCTAGGGGACTGCCTCCTTCCGAGGAGGGAGTGGGTCTCGTTGGCTCTTCCCGACCTTCGGGTTAGGAAACTGATTCGCATAGCCGTGGGTTTTGTGTTTTGGAAGCCGCGGGCACGCAGACCTCAGTTTGCGATCCCGTTCCCAAGTCTTAGAGGTTCCGCCTCTAAGATGGGGGGATGCTTGGGCGCTCGTTCATGAGCCTCTCCGAGTGCTCGAGATTCTATGGAATATCGAGTATCCCAATCTGGTCTGGAGAGATTTTCCTGGGCCCAGTTCGAGAGCAGTGCGAGAGAAAGGGCTGAGGCACCCAGGTGTCTGGGCTCCTCTTCCTGCCAGCACCATAAGCGCTCCCGAGTGTTTGCCAGTGCTCGGTTGGGTTCCCAGCCTGGTGTCTCGATCCTGTCGGTTCGAACATCAGAAGAAGCAGGGAAGCGATTCACTTTGGGAGTCCTGCGGGACTTCTAAGGGACTGACTCTCTTCCGGGAGACAAGTTTCTCTCGTTGGCTCTTCCCGCCCTTGGGAGGAAACCGATTCGCATTCTCCTGTGGGATCTTGCGTTTCGGGGGCCGCAAGAGCGCAGCCCCTCTAGGCCACGCCCTCGTTGCCAGTCTTGGAAGTCTGCGTCTAAGACTGGTTCTGTGCTTGGCTCTGTCGATCTATTAGGAAACAAAGCAGCCGCTCCTGATTTTTGCAAGTCTCGTGGGTAGCTCGAATTCTATGAATCACAAGCGCTCTCCTTAGGAGAGGCACAGGGCGAGAGAAAGTGCCGAGACACCCAGGTGTCTGGTTGCCGGGACACCCAGGTGTCTCGATACTGCCCGCCAGCTGCTTCGGTTGCTTGGGCGGGCTTCATTCTTGTGTCTCAAACTTTAGGGTTCGAGCATGCAAGATAGCAGATACAGATTTCCCCTTTGAACCTTCTTCTCGAGGGGCCTCGGCCTCAAAGGAGTTTAGAGTTCGGGAAACTAGCATTTGTTCACAGCAGACGAGTCTGGCCTGCCCAGTTACGATTGTGTTCGTGCAATTGGCTCATCTGTGGATCGTCTGTCGCGCCTCAAACAAGGCACTTCCAGAAGATCTATTACCTTACTGGAAAGTACGTGACCAATTATCTGTAGATGGGAACCTTATATTATATGGTGCAAGAATCCTAGTGCCACAAAACCTTCGACGACAGGTTTTGACAAGACTTCACGACAGTCATCGCGGTACTGAAGCAACCAAACGAAGAGCAAGACAAACCGTATGGTGGCCAAGTATCAATAATGACATCTCTAATGTAGTTCGCACATGTGAGGCATGTCAGGTCATGCTCCCAAGTCAACAAAAAGAACCATACCTCATCAATACTGACACACCCTCCAGACCGTTTGAGTCCGTGTCTGCAGATTTCTTCAGTGTTGCTGGTAGGGCTTACCTCGTCTATGTTGACAGATATTCAGGATGGCCAGCAGTCGGTCATTGTGGAAATGATACTACAACGTCCAAAACTATTAAACTTTTCAGGACTGTCTTCAGGGATTTGGATGTACCCATCAGACTCAGAACGGACGGAGGACCCCAATTCACAAGCGTGCCTGCGTGCCTGCACATGCAAAGTCTTTTGCACCTGAATGGCAGGAGAGAACTATTGACTGTGATCAACGAGCAGCAGAACAATTCAAGAATTCTGTTGACAGATACAACAAACATGCCAAACCTCTACCCCCTATTGCTATTGGAGCAACCATTAGGATCCAAGACCCTATTTCAAAACGTTGGGACAAAGTTGGTACAGTTATGGGTAAAGGAAGGAATCGAGACTACCTGATAAAAACGGCAGCACGAGGAGTACTCTGGCGCAACCGCAGATTTCTACGTACCATCCCTACACTTGCCATACAGCATCAGGATGACAGTCCCCTTCAGTCCTCTCCAGCATCAGCACAGTCAGCCAAAACTATCCATCAACAAGTACGGTGATCACAAAGACTGGCTCATCGTCCATAAAACCTTTATGAACGCCAAGGGGAAGGGAAGTGTATGACAATCATCAAGATCGAATCGCAACGGATCGTGATGTTTTATTGTCAACCAAGTATTGCCAGTTTGGCAACACATCTAGCATCGTATGTTTAGGCACACGTAAAAATACTCACATGTATTATCATTGCCAGGAGCAGTAAGGAATCTGTAATCTTAGTGTATATATACATACTACATTTAATATCATCTCTGCTGCTACATAATTAATATCATTGTTAGGATATTAGTAACTGTATCTGGCTACAGTGGTAGGCGGGAAGAGAAGAAGAATGACAACGCACGCTGACACAGCTCCTCTCTGTATCCTCTTGTATACGTTAATTCTGTTTGAGAATGCATTACCATTTTAAAAGAACCTACCTGTATTCATTCAGTACCTTATACTGGGACTTACACCCAAAGAAGACCTCCCACCCTTTTCAGCCCACTTTCCAAGCCGGTAAAGAGGGCAAGGGTAAGAAGAAGAAGGGGAAACGCTAGGGGCGGCATTCCCCCCCCAAAGCTGCCGAAGGTGGGTGGTTGCCTGTCAAGCCATAGGGTAACATGGCAGCGACACAGAGCCGAGACGTGGATAGTAGATATCCCTCACCTTCGGGAGGGATATCTACTACCCTTCGAGCCTCGGCCTCCCCTCACCTACACTCCGGTCCATCTACGCACGTACATCCAAGGATCTCCGAAGGACACCGCACTACAGCAAGAAGTGTAAGCCATGCTGAGCAAGGGTGCTGTGGAAGTCATGTCGGACCAGTCTCCAGGCTTTTACAGCCGTACGAGAAAGCTTCGGGGATGGAGACCAGTCATAGACCTCTCTCTCTTGAACCGTTTCGTTCGCCAGACTCGGTTCACAATGGAAACAGCGCAATCCATGCTGGCCTCCATCAGGGAGAACGACTTCATGCTTACGGTGGACTTGAAGGATGCGTATTTTCAAATACCCTTTCATCCATCCTTTCGCAAGTACCTCCGCTTTGTCCTCGGGGAGAGGGTCTTCCAATTCAGGGCGCTTTGCATCGGGCTCTCGACTGCTCCCCAGGTGTTCACGAGTCTTCTCGCTCGTGTCAGCTTGGGCCCACTCGCACAGGGATACGTCTACTGAGGTATCTCGATGACTGGCTGGTCCTGTCGCAGTTGCTACAGGACAGGGATTGGCTTCTTGAGTTTTGCCGTGATCTTGGGATCGTGGTTAATCTCGAGAAGTCAGATCTCACCCCCAAGCAGAGGATAAAGTACCTGGGCATGCTAATAGACTCGGTGGCAGCGAAAGTCTTTCCCTCAGACTCTCGTATCAGCAGGTTCAGGCAGGCAGCACAGGTGTTCCTGTCATGACAGGAGCAGCCAGCCCGGCAATGGCAAGTCATCATCGGTCACCTGTCGTCGCTGGAGAAGCTAGTACCTCATGGGCATCTTCAACTGCGGTCTCTTCAGTGGAGACTAAGAAGTATTGGTCCCAGTCCCGAGACCCCCACAGTCCTTCCTCATTCTTCTCTCCGAGGAGGTGAGGGAGTACCTTCGCTGGTGGATGGACAACAGGAACCTCTTGATAGGAGTAACCCTGCATACTCCCCCTCCGGACATGCTACTGTTCTCAGATGCATCGACCGAGGGATGGGGCGCACACCTGGAGGAGTTGCTGACTTAGGGAGTGTGGCACTGAGACGACAAGCGCCTTCACATCAACACCCTGGAACTCAAGGCAGCCTTCCTGGCCCTCCAAGAGTTCCAGGATCGAGTGATGGGACACTCCATGGTACCGATGAGCGACAATACCACGGTAGTGGCATTCGTCAACAAGCAGGGGCGCCTAGTGTCCCTCCTGCTCCCCCAGTTGACAGTGCAGGTGCACGAGTGGGCTGTGGCTCACTTGGTAGAGCTGTCAGCTAGGTACATTCCAGGCAAGAGGAATGTCGTGGCAGACAAGCTCAGCCGCCAGAATCAAGTGATAGGGACCAATTGGTCCCTCCACTTGGAAGTGACGGAAAGGCTGTCTGACCAGCCATCGATCTGTTCGCCACCCAGCACGACAGAAAACTCCAGGTGTTCTGTTCTGTCATGCCGGATCCATGGGCCGCTGCGGAGGACGCATTCCAGCACCTGTGGGACAACCTCGATGTGTACGTCTTTCCTCCATTCTGTCTGATTCGCCGAGTGATCAGCTGAGTGATGATCACTCCAAATCTCAGGATGATTCTGGTGGCACCCAAATGGCCCCAGGCCGTTTGTTATCCGGACCTTCTAGCTCTCCTCTCTGAGGCGCCGAGAGAGATCCCCCACTGGCCCAACCTGCTGTGTCAACCCCACATAGAGTGGTACCACCAGGCAGTGTCTTCACGGCTGGAGGTTATCCACCATCTCTTGCGAGCGAGAGGCTTTTCACATCGCGCAGCAACAGAGATGGCAGGATACCTCAGACGATTCTCCGCAGCGGTATACCAGGGAAAGTGGTCCGTCTTCTGTGGTTGGTGTCGTCGAACGGGTATCTCTCCGGTCGGAGCTACTGTTCGGCAGGTCATGGCCTTCCTCGTCTTCCTTCGCCGAGAGAAGCTTCTCTCCGTTTCAGCTGTGAAAGGCTACTGCGCCGCACTCGGCCTAGTCTTACAGCTGAAAGGAGTAGACATCTCTTCCTCTTTCGAGATCTCTCTGCTAATAAGAAGCTTCAAAAGGTCTTACCCACCCAGGAATCTCAGGCCCCCTGCGTGGGACGTGACTCTCGTTCTAAGGAGCCTGACTCGTGCACCGTACGAGCCTTTACGAGAGTCGTCAGACAGGGATCTGACCCTCAAGACCGTCTTCCTGATAACCCTGGCATGGGCGAAGAGAGTTGGCAAACTTCACGGACTTTCCTTCGATGTTAAACACTCGAGGAGATGGGGATCAGTTACGCTCGATTTCGGCCCTGATTGCATAGTGAAGACTCAGAATCCTTCGGTCCCTGACGCACAGCTCGAGTCCTTCACGGTCCCCTCCCTAGAGGACTTTGTAGGTAATGAACCAGACGAGGTGCTACTGTGTCCTGTTAGAGTGCTGCAGCGGTATCTGAAGAGGACTCAACGTCTCCGGCCTGAGCGTCGACGACTCTCCGTTAGTACTAGCTTGACCAAGAAAGAAGTGTCCAAGAACACCATCTCTTTCTGGCTTCGTGAGTCGATAAGGAGAGCGTATTCTGCTGCAGGAGAAGACGACACCGGTACGCTTTGTCCGAGTGCTCACGAAGTCTGCAGCATTGGTCCGTCCCTTGCATTCCGGAAGAACATGTCGGTTTCGCAGGTGCTGAAGGTGGGAGTGTGGTCCCAACAGACTACCTTCACCTCCTCCTACCCCCGGGATGTTGCTCACAAGTCCTTGGACGCTTTTTCCTTGGGTCCTGTGGTGGCTGCTCAGCAAGTTGTGTCGCTTACCCGGCTCCTCTAACAGGACAGGTTGCATCTCACCTAAGATGTACGGTTGTGATTGGGAGAATGAATGTGGAGTGACTGGCGTCTCTTCCTTCTCCCCATCCTGGCTCTCTTCCTACGGGCAGGGAGCGGACGTGCCGTTACAAGCTGGATCTGGCGGTCGATGCAGGTAAGCACCCAATGGGAGCTCCCGTTCTATTTTCAGTTCAGGTTGATAGAAGCAACCTCACTCCTTCCAGAACTCAATGCTAACCTGGAGCATCGCCTGTTCGCCTCTCGCCAACAAAGCCAGACAGCCAACCCCCATTCTCGCCGCAAAACACGGCATCATGGTTCCGCGCCAGATTCACACTTCTTCGCATGGCGCGCATCTCAGATAGTGGTCATGGATGGTGCTCCTAAGAAGAAGTATTCAACAGAATCTTCCCTGGCTGGACACGCAAATCGACAAAGTCACATACACGACTTAAAAACAAACTGTTGAGTTCTACCCATGTGCCCTCGTCTCGAGAGAGCGCAGCACCCATTCGACTCCGTTATCCCAGCCCCTCAGAGATGCATCACCCAGGGAAGCCTGGACCACAAGGGGTTGGACAACACTCCCAGGACACGACGAGAACGGGGAGGAAAAGGATGATAGAACTAACAAAAGCAATTTTTCTCTTCAGCGCTCCCGCGGAAGTTCGGCGCCAGATAGGCTAAGGGGATGGAGAATCTAAACATGGATGCCTTAGTCGCACGACGCCCAGAAACTATGCCGAGGCCACGCCTCGACACATGCCACCGCCCACTCATCCAGCCAACCCCAGGTGTCAGCTCCACCCCATGCCCACAGTTCTCCAGAAGCAGGGGCCCACTCCGACTGCCCCAGCGCCTCCATGATTAATGTTATTTCATCCAATAATTGCTCCTCTAATTATTGTCTTGGGTATGTGTAAGGGCGACAAATCGCCTCTCCTTTCTTGTGTTTCTCCCTTCATATGTACATTAATCAAGTCATGTAATTTACCTGTCTTTATTTCAGATTCTTTATGTACCTCATCTTATGCATCATTGTACGGCCTTCACACCGATATGTATATCTACCTTTTATATGCAATGTAACGAATATTGCATGTATTTTTATGCTTGTCAGAAAACACAAATTCTGTATGGACACAGCGGGGGGCCTCGGGTCACCCGCTACCTTTCCGTCTGCTTTTTGTTTTATAAACACCTGTCGAGAAGAATAAAGAATCAGTCTCTCTGCTGACATTTCTCTTGAACCTCACACCAATTTTGTTACGGTTGTTCTAGACTTAAACCAACTGCTCTGCATATAATTGCATTTTCATATATCATTAATATGCTCTGTTGGCTCCTTTGTAAGCACGGGGCTCTGCATAAATGGTCTAAACAGTAGCCTTTTGGTTTTAACCCATCTGGCTCTAGTGCCTTTGCTTGCTTTCATCTTCTCCTCTTGGTTTTCCATGTCTGTCAGAAAGGCTCAACCAACTCGTTCCAGAAGTTAACGATTTTTTTAAGCGTCTGTATGTTCGCATGCAGGGCACTGTGCTTCATTCATCATGTCGCATATATTGTCAGTTTCTTCTAGAATGCACCAGTATTTTACTAAATGTCTAAAGAAACGAAATTGATAATTTTTCCTTTTGGCATTTTGCATTCCTGTGACTTATACTTACACGCGAGCAGTAGTTATACAAGATATTAATAACACACACACACGCTTCTGCATATATATATATATATATATATATATATATATATATATATATATATATATATATATATATATATATATAAATATATATATAGTATATATATATATATATATATATATATATATATATAAATATATATATATATATATATATATATATTTATATATATATATATATATATATATATATATATATATATATATATATATTATGTGTATATATATGTGTGTGTGTGATGATATATATATATGACCTGATTCTCGGTCATATAATGGTTCTACCAGTACAAATGAAATGCATAAGATACAATCAACACATGTGTGTATTTTCCTTAATAGTTACACAGGCCCTGTTAAGCAATAATATGCATCTTAATTATAATTATAATCGGAGGGTACTTCTAAGGTGACACGCCGATCACTGTCTTAGGACGCGCTCCTACTTGTTTGACCACTAAACCCCTACTGGTCATTTACTTTTCAAACTGAACTTGCTTAGGTCATAGACCTCGGCTGATTGGTCTCTTATAATCAAAAGGAACCAATAAGGGTCTCTACGTAAGGCACTCATTTGATTGCTCACGCCAAACCCCACGATCATAGCGGCGTTTGACGAATCAGCAGTATTTTTGTTTGTTATTCTCTAATCGCAGAGACATACAAACAACCAGCAGATTTTCTGTTACGTTCAAACATGAATTTCTATATATAAATCAGTTCACCATCAATTTAAAACTTCTGCATCTCGTAGGACTCACAATACTATTTTTTTTTAATTGGTTTCTATTTATGCACTGCCATTTGAGTACCATCCTGTCTGACATATGCTGCTAACAATAATTCATGCAGAAACAAAAACGCCAAAATTTAGCAAGCCATTGTCAAATTCGGTGTGGTTACAGTTGGCAATTTGCTATGTTATGAACTCCACGCATCACACTGTTATGATTTTCTTTTTTATAAAAAAGAGAATTATAAGCAGTATCAATGGAATAATGATTTTTAGCTCCATTATTACTTACACACACAATTTTCCTAGAATTGGATTTCTGGTAATAACTCGTAGTTCAACATCAAACCAGGCATAAACCAGATTATTGTTAGGAAATCGGGAAACTCGTTATATACTTGTACTTCTCACATATACAGTAAGCCTTAACTCTATTCAACCTAGGTTCAGACTTCTGACCTCATCACTTCTTTCTTCACACACCAACCACACAAATCACTCACTGCTAGGCCATCCGCTTGCTGTACCCGCAGGAGGATCTGCTCTCTCGTTCTCACAGCTGGTTCGATTCGTACCCATTCTCTCACTCCCTAACTTTTGAGTCACCGAGTTATTCCCGCTTTCTACATCGGGTGCCCTGAGGCATGCAATTGTTTCTTCGTCGCTGTTGTTCCTCTCTTTTTGCTGCTAGGTTGTAACTCCCATTATGGCACTCCTGGAGAGAGCATCAGCCACTTTATTTTTTTTCACTGCTATATGTTCAATCCCCACAATATCAATTCCTAACAGCCACTCGACCCAATTGAGCCTGGCGCGAGTGGTTAACTCTTCCTTTGAATAAATTTCAATGGACGATGGTCTGTGTTTATTTTGACTTTATGCCCCAGCAAAAAGTAGCGATGTCTCTCCAGCTTCCATAGAATCGCCAATGCTTCTCTATCGAAGGTACTGCAATTCTTCTCTGCCCCTTTTAATGCTCGTGATGCAAAACAAATCGGTTTTTCATTCCCTGCATCGTCAACTTGGGAAATCACTACCTCAATAGCTATACTGCTCACGTCGGTCGATCGAACTTTGGATAAGCTAACAATTCAATACTAGTGAGTGAAATCTTTAATTCTTGAAAAGCTATTTCTTCCTCAATGAATCTAGTGGTCTCGCTATTTTACCAAAATCTTTTACGAACTTACGATAGTAGCCTGCGAGCCCGCGGAAACTGGCAACCTCTTTTGCATTCTTTATTGGGGACTCTTGCGTAGCTACTTTATCTGCACAGGCTTAAGGGGCTTCAGATGTTACAATGTGCCCCAAAAATTTCAACTTTGCCGAAAGAATTTACATTTGGTTAGATTAATTTTCATACCGTGTCACTTTAAAGCTTCTAAGACTTCAATAATGTTCTTCTACTGTAGCCCCTACAGATTATGTCATCTAACATAAAGACGCTATGCCCTAATAGCGAAGCTAATACGGACATTATAACACGTGAAAAACGGGCAGGAGCGTTCTTTACTCCAGAAGGAAGGTAATTATATTCAGACAATTGATCATTAGTTATAGGGCCGTCTTTTCTTTGCTACTCTCGTCTATAGGCATTAGATGATAACCTGACTTTAAATCCAAGGCGGTGAAGAATTTCCTATCCCTGACCTTAATCAACAATTCTTCGATATAGGGCGATGGGAATGCATTGTCTTTTGTGGTACTATTCAAGTTAAGTATACCTTAGTTTTACCAGACCACTGAGCTGATTAACAGCTCTCCTAGGGCTGGTCCGAAGGATTAGATTTATTTTTACGTGGCTAAGAACCAAGTGGTTACTTAGCAACGGGACCTACAGCTTATTGTGGAATCCGAACCACATTATAGCGAGAAATGAATTTCTATCACCAGAAATAAATTCCTCTAACTCTTCATCAGCCGGCCGCGGGAATTGAATTCCGGCCCATCGAGTGACAGTCTGAAGCTCAATTGACTCGGCCAACTTAAGGCTGACAGTCAAGTAAGAAGGCCAAAGAAATGCTGACATAAGGGTAGTAGGGCATGATGCCAAATGCACTTAGGCCGAACAGACAAGAGGCTGAAGCCAAGAAGCCGAACGGACAGGAAGGAGAAGAACGGACATGGTGTCGAATGGCCAGAATTCCCAACGGACAAAATGCCGAACAGACATGAGGCCGAATATATGAGAAGTCAAAACAATCGTGGGTGGGTCGTAAATTAGATAATTACCACAAACTTTAAATAGATAATGACTCAAGTTTCGTTACAGGTAACAATGAAAACAATTTTTTTTCTATTTGAAATTTCCCCTCCCCTGAGTGTGATCACGGATTTCGTTAAGACAGAACGAGGAGGAAGAAGGCTTCTTTTAAGAGGTGGTGCCTGCGCTGTGGATAAAAAGATTAATAACGCTACATATTGACGGTGTGAAAAACGCGGATTGTGGAGCTAGACTTAAACTATTGGTGATAAAGTACAAAGCAATGTGTGCGGTCATTCTCGTCCACTTGATGGGGCTCATTTGGTTTTAAAGTATTGGACGGTATGAAGAAGAGTAAAGCTGGGAATTCGGAAGCAGTTACAAACATCAAAATTAGGAATGCAACGGAAGAATTGCCGCTTAGTGTAGCTGGAGCCCTGCCTAAGAAAGAACACTTGAAAGATCCACACGAAGAGCAACAAAGGCAGAAGTGGTCGAAGCTTTGGACGCAACAGCGCGAGGAGAGAGAGAACTTTCGGATGTATGAAAGTGACGCTCTTATCATCATCAAAAAAGCAAACGTGGTTTGCAGAATGGAACATTCGACTCTGCCCCACTAGGCAAACAATTGTATACAATGATTACAATTTTTAATTACATAATAAAAGTTTTACTTATATATTTTTTTGCATTATGCTTTACTACTTGTAATTAATTTCACTTCATTATTATTTTATGACTTGCATTGTTTTCAATAATATTTTGTGAAAGAAAGTTGCAAATAATGGTTTCAATTATCTATTCTCTTCCTTTCGACGACATATATTCAGCACATCTCGCCCATTCGGCTTCCGATCAGTTCGACTTCCTGGCCGTTCGACTTCTTGGCTTCTTCGGCCTCTTGGCCAAAGTCTAACAAAAGACAAGTCTGTTCACTTGCTGCGAAAAAGTAGGACGAGCCGCACAATGACGTCATCTAGTCCCAAAATGCTGGGTCCGTTGCATGAAACCGAGTCAGTCACCAACCAGCCGATGTTGCGTGCAGAACTCTGACAGCGGCAATCAAACATGCCTAGCAATTGCGCTGTTATTGGCTGCACGTCCAATTACGAAAACAATCAACCTGTCTTCAATCCCTGTCCTACTCGACTGGTTTCATTCTGTCTCTTCTTTAAACCTGACTGAATTCTTCGCCATGAACATTATAATAGTTTGCTGCTAATTTTATGGTGAAAGATGTCAGAGTCTCTCTGTTACTCTTATTTAACATAATGCTCACTTACACATTATATATACTCTCTGCATCAACTTCACAAGTTGTTATGTAGCCATATCAATGCTAATTATTCCACTACAGAAGGTAAGCTGGAAAATCTACAAAAAAAACCACATGAGGATAGAAGCTTACAATTTAAAGGTTAATTATCTAATTAAATGCCAAATTAGGCCTGCATTGTAATGTGTAAGAAGCTTTGTTCACTTCTCTCTCTTATTTCTACTCATTTACTGCAGCAACTTATGAATTACAAAGTAATTACTTCAGTCTAAACATAATAATAATAATAATAATAATAATAATAATAATAATAATAATAATAATAATAATAATAATAATACACAGTCATATTTATAAGGTTACACAGTAATTTACTGATAGAGTGGCCTACAATGTAAACTGGCCACTCCTCACCAATATTATTCATTTTAAGCAAGCTATAACAAAAATAGACAGAAACATTACGTATATATCTTAATCATACTATTTATATTATTTTTTTTATTTAAATACGAATGATATACTTGAAATGAATAAAGTTAGTGTGACTGAGAAGTGGACAAAATAACAGATAAACATAAGTCCCCCATTAATCTCTCCGTTTTCTATAATTTACGATGCTCGGGCCTCCGTGACGTCACCACCTGCGCGCCAACAGACTTATCTTTTATTAGACTTTGCTCTTGCCGTCGGCATTAATGCATTCGGCATCGTGTCCGCACACGGACATAAGAACGCGGGGTTACGCAGACAATAACCAGGGTGAAGATATAAAAAAATGTGCAAAAATCAACCGGTTTGATCACAGTTACCATTTTAATGGAATAAACACTGCCTCACTCAGGCCTGTCCTGGGATACCAGTGACAAGTACCAGAAGTACAGTACCAGTGATGAACACAACTATGGGACCCTGTCCTGGGATACCAGTGCAAGTACTGCACTGTGCCAGTGCTGGACACAACTACAGGACGGACCCCTTTCTCTCATCTCTGAAAGGAATAATATTACTTTCAAATAAAGTTCACCAAACATGTGTCACCAAAGCAGAACAATCAATACCTTCAAACATAATAGAAGGTCCTACAAACTCTCTCTTACTGCCAGTGTCCAGTTAGAGCAGAACACCAAAGTGGCGTGAACAACTATCGATATTTGTGCATCGAAACTTCGGACACAATAAGGGATCGAATTCTACCATAAGAGAAGGAAGTAGTCGAGTCAGACGAAACACGATGTTGAGTATTACGATACTTATGGGTAGCAATATTGAGTAATAATGTAGATCTGAACCGCCCCCCTACGATATCTGACGCGTCATTTAGCCTTTTTTTTCAATGTCTGGCTTCATTGTACGGTATTAATAAAACTCCATTTGCTTCATTATGATTATGTGGGTAAATGTTGATGAGGGGTCCAGATTTGGTGGGTAACAAACCCCCTCCCCCCTTTCCCAAGACAATTGGCTATACACCCTTAATGCAATAAGTATTTTAATGTCTGGCTTTAGTATACGATGTTTATTAAACACCTTACCATAATTATGATTAACTTTGTTAATAAATGTCCAGATTTAGTGGAAAACAACATCCCCCCAACTCCAACAGACCTGGCTATACACTTAATATGTATTCCTGTACCACATATGTTGCAATAGGTTACGTACATGGAAAATTAATACAATATTGATACAACACCTTTTACTTAATTATGATTAAATGTGTAGGCAGAGGTCCACATTTAGTGGTAAAACAACATTTCTCCCCACTCCCCCCCCCGCTGCCCAACAGACCCGGCTATACACTAAATGTAATGACATGTATTCCAGCACCACATATGTTGCAATAGGTTACGTACACGGAAAAAGAATACGATATTGATACAACACCTTCTGCATGATTATGATTAAATATGTTAGCAGAGGTCCAAATTTGGTGGAAAAACAACCCCCCTCCCTTCCTCCCTCCCCTTTCCAACAGACCTGGCTGACTACGTTGCAATAAGTTACGTAAAGAAAGAAAAGGTTGAATATACAGTAGGCCTACGGCTGACAAATGTAAAAGAGAGAAAGATCGTAGCCTACCTGTAAAGTGCCTGCTCAACGGGGTTTCTACGGTGACTTTCCTACAAGCCAAGGTCAAGCCAAATAGCCACATTTTTATCTATGTCAATACGTGTCTGTTACCGATTTATTTATGCCTGTTTACTTTGTACATGTGTCACAGTATTATTGTGTCAGTTCTTGCAATTTGACTTTTTATGTTATTTGTATTTACCTGCCCTAATTCACATTGAGAGCAATTGATGTCAGGTCACCTGTATCCTATTGTATGCCTTTGTATGACGTCCGCATGCCACTTTGTAAGTGGCCTGCTTTCCTAATAAACCAGTTACGGGCTGCTCTAGGAGCAAGAGCCCGTGCTGGCATAAGGCCAGCTAAATCTAAAACAACAACAACTAATAAACCAGCAGTACATGTCCACCTGCTCATTATTTCGTACCTCTTACATACCTATTCCCTAATAACGAGCCTGATGAAGATGGCAATCGTCTTTTATGACCACATCGTGCTCATGTAGGCCTACTGTGTGTGCTCATAACTAAAAACTTTGTTGGCGCTTGTTGTCACCACAGTTTTGGTAGGACTGTAAGGTGTCAAAGAAACGAGCAGGTAAAGGTTACTGCTGCTTTATTACAGATCCAGGCGGCTTATATTGCGGCCGACTGACGCCGGGCCGTGAGAGACAATGGAATTGACTGTGACCTGAGGTCGAAACAATAAACAATAATATGCAGTAAACGAGTACAAATTACAATACGAAATATACAGAGCTACAATATAGATACAGTCTTGATGCCTGTGAATGAAGAAACATGTGATACACAATGTGACATTCGTATAAATACCATAAAGTAAAAATGATTAAAATGCGTGACCTGGCACGTTTTAGGCGTGACTAATTGAGCTTGAAGAAAACGGGTAGTCACCAAAGAAAACAAGCTCAGCGGAGACTTAATTAATGGCGCGCGAAAACACTATCCTGGCGCCGAATTGGTGACTTTACAAATACTCCCAAGACGAGGAACGCGTCTGATTAATCCCCTGTACCTGGTGGGACGCTGAAGGGTGCCGCGGCTCCTTGAAGATAACTGAGGGGCCTCCCGCCTGTGAGGCTGCTGTTTGGGCGGTCCCTTCCTGGGGCGGCCGCGCCTGCGGTGGTGAGGGCGTGCTGGAGTGCGTTTGGGCGGAAGGGGTGCTGCGTCGCTGCCGGGACTCTCCGACAGGAAGGCGGGCTTTAGCCGGTCTATGGAAACCCAGTCGTTCTTGCCTGGAAGTGCCAGCCGGAACGCCTTGCTGTTCCGCTCCAGCACGCGGAAGGGTCCCCTGTAGGGCTTAGTTAGTGGTGGACGGACGGCGTCGACTCTGACGAAGACGTGGGTGGCGGATGACAGCTGTGGCGGCACGAAGGTGGTTGCTCTGTCGATGTATGAGCGCCTGCAAGGGGCGAACTTGCCGGCCACGTCGCGGAGCCTCTGCAGAGATGGGGAGTGGCGATCACCCGTCACGAGCTCTCCCGGCACCACGAGGGGTTCCCCATAGGTTTGTTCAGCTGCGGATGGGGTGCCGTCGGCTCTGGGGGCGGTCCTCAACCCGAGGAGGACCCACGGCAGCTGATGTTTCCAGTCCTCGGCGGTGCAGCGGGCCATGAGGGATGACTTTAAGGACCTGTGGAACCGTTCAACCAGGCCGTTGGCCGCTGGGTTGTACGCTGTGGTGGTGTGGTGCGTGGTTCCCAGCAGTTGAGCCAGGCAGACCACAGCTCGGAGAGGAAAGCGGGGCCCCTGTCGGTTGTGATGTGGTCCGGGACGCCGGCGGCTAACCCAACTGGAGAGCAGGGCCTCGGCGCACGCGCTGGCGGTGGCTTCTTGCATGGGCGTGGCCGGGCCACCTCGTCGAACGGTCTACCACCGTGAGGAGGTATCTGGATCCGCCTGATGGGGAAGGGCCCGGCGACGTCGATGTGGATGTGGCGGCGGCGCCTGGCTGTGGGAACTCGCCTACCCCGACTGCGTGTGACGACCACTTTACTGGTCTGGCACTGCAGGCACTGTTTTGCCCAGGCTGTGGCGTCCTTTTTGCACCCGTGCCAGACGAACTTTTTGAAAGCAGTTTGGCCGTGGTCCTGCCGGAGGGGTGAGAGAGGCCGTGGATGATGTCGAATACCTGGCGGCGGCGTGAGGCTGGAACCAAAGGGGCGGGGCTGGCCTGTGCTGATGTCACAGAGCAGGCTGGGGCCTCCGGGGCGAGGGTCACGCCCCGCCACTTGAGGGATGTGATGGCGGTGCGGTATGCTGGGGTTTCTGGGTCAGCGGCCTGTTCTCTGGCAAGGTCCTGGTAATCTACACCAAGCTGCACTGCGTTCAACTCGACTCTGGAGAGGGCGTCTGCTACGGATTTTTCTTGCCGGGAGGTACCTGACGGAACAGGTAAATTCGGCTATGGCTGAGAGGTGGCGCTGCTGTCTGGAAGACCATGCGTCCCCTGCTTCGTGAAAGCGTGAACCAGTGGCTGGTGGTCTGTGAAGATTGTGAAGGGCGTCCCCCTCCAGGAGGAACTTGAAGTGCCGAACTGCGCTGGTACATCGCGCAGAGTTCCCTGTCGAAGGTGCTGTAGCGGGACTCTGCGGGATTGAACTTCTTGCTGAAGAAGGCGATGGGCTGGGGGCGCCGTTGATGATTTGCTCCAGAACAGCACCGCAGGCAACGTTACTGGCGTCTGTCGTCAGCTGGAGGGGAGCCTTGGGATCTGGTGTGCCAAGGCGGTTGCCTTGGTGAGGGCGGCTAGCTCAGGAAAAGGCCTGCTGCTGGCTGGGTCCCCAAGACAGGGACTTGGTTGACCTTTTAGGACTTCCGTCAGGGGGCCGTGGTGTGCGCGATCCCGGGGATGAAGCGCCTGTAGAAGTTTACCATCCCAAGGAACTCCTGGACGGCCTTGATGGAGGTGGGTGTCGGGAACTTGGCTACGGCTGCCACTTTCGATGTAAGAGGGCGGACGCCTGTCGGAGATACCTCGTGACCCAGGAATTCTGCTTTCTGGACGCCGAAGGTACACTTGTCAAAACGGACGACAAGGCCGTTTTCTTGGAGGCGCTGGAGGACTGCTTTGATGTGCCTCTGGTGTTCGCTGTGAGACCTGGAAAATATGAGAATGTCGTCGACTTAGCAGACGCAGAATTTTAGGTCCCCAGGATGCTGTCCATGAGCCGCTGGAAGGTGGCTTAGCGTTCCTCAGCCCGAAGGTGGAGAAGGCGAACACATAGGACCCGAAGGGCGTGATGATGGCTGTCTTTGGTATGTCCTCTGGCGCAACAGGTACCTGAAAATAAGATTTAAGAAGGTCCAATTTAGTGAATATTTTGGCCCCGTGAAAGGAGGCCGTGAGGTCTTGCATATTGGGCAGAGGGTAGTGGTCGGGCTCCGTTGCAATGTTGAGCCGTCTGTAGTCGCCGCAGGGTCTCCAGGAGCCGTCCGGTTTCTGCACCATGTGGAGGGGGGAGGCCCATGGACTGGAAGCTTTCCTGCAGATGCCCATCCGTTCCATCTCCGCGAATGCTTTTTTCGCCTCCTGAAGGCGCTGAGGGGGAAGCTCATGGAACTGCATGTGTCGGGGCCCTTTAGTCACTATATGGTGGTATATGCCGTGCTTGGCTGGGGCCCCGGGACTTGGCGGCTCGGGCTTAAACACCTCAGGGAACTCCGACAGAAGGTGTGCGTACTGGTGGGGGCGACGGGCGCTGATGGTGGGTCTGGGTCCCGCCGTTAACGGAGAGACCGCAGGAGTCGGTATCGAGGAGGCGCTTGCGCCCCACGCCGACTAGCAGGCCGAAGCGCGCCAGAAAATCGGCCTCCAGGAGTGGGGTTCCTCGTCCGCGACGATGAAGTCCCAGGAGTAACTCTGGCCAAGGATGGAGATCGACAGGAGCCTGGTGCCGAGGAGAGGATGGGGTTCGTTGGCGCCGTCAGGAAGGCGGCCGGGTCTGGTGTCTGGTTGTCGGTCCTCTCTGGATGCTGGGAAGACCGACTTAAAGGCTCCTGTGTCGACCAGCATCATCCTGCCGGAGACGGTGTCGCGGACGTAAAAACCTACTGTTTTTGAGGCCCTGGGTTCTTCGGCTGCCATGGCGGCCTGTCCTGCTGGCCGCCACCCCGTTTTTTGAACGGTTGAACGAGCAGGGCGGCAGGCAGTTTCGGCGCCCTTTCCGAACCACTTGTGATAGCGACAGAAGCCCGGGACCACCGTCTACTGTGGTTCGGTGGACGTCTGTTGGCGATGGCGTTGACGGGCTGCTCACGCCCTCTTCAGGCTGGACGGAGCTGACCGGCTGTGGTGGCCGGTTTTAGCCGCTGTGAAGCCTTGACGGAGTCTGTGAGGTGTTGTGCCGCCTCTATGAGGTCCTCGACAGGCATGGTGTAGGGGTGAGCGATCTGGTGCGCGACTTCCGGAGGAGTTGGCGAAGGAAAATTTAAGCCCCCGCACGGCTTATCTCCTGCCGCTTGTTTGTGCCACCCAAGACTGGTGTTGACAGGAGATCTACGACCATGCCCAAAGCGTCTCTTGGATTGAGGTCGTGGCGTGGATTATTGGCAAGGTCGATGGCACGGGCGGCCCGCTCGGCGATGGGCAGGGAGCAAGCTTCGAGGAGGAACTTTTTGTGGTGTTGTATGTGAGGGTGAGTGTTTGGTACCCGCGAGATGAGTTTGTTGTACACGTCCTCCGGAAGGGGCGTTGAGCACTGTGTCGGCCTGTAGGATTCGGGTCCGTGAGGTCCGCGATTCTGAAGTGGCTCTCCACCCTGCGCAGCCACCTCGATGGGTTCCCCTGCGTAAACGGAAGGCAGCTTTAGGTGAGGGCGGCCCGCGATTGTGTTGCCCGCCGTCATGTGTTCGGGCGCTGGTGTGGAGTTTCCAGGGAGGGCCTCGATGCGGGGCGGCGCGGCTGTGATGGGAGGTAGGTAAACCTCGGAGTCCGCGGGTCCGCGTTTAACTGCATGAAGGAGGGGATATCCGCGTCCATGCTCGCTCCTTTGACCCCTTACTGGAGTGGGGTATTTTCGCGAGAAAAAGTACGCACTTCGTGCGCCGTGTGGTTCCGCTAGTGACGCTGGTGGGGTACGCCGACGAGAGTCAGCACGCTCAAACGCTGGTTACAGCGCCGTGTTTAGGGCCGCTAAGAGCGTTTTGGAGAAATCCTGGAGCCAAGACTGAGTCGCCAACAGTGAGTCCGCTAATGGCCCGGATACTCCGGGTCACCACTGTAAGGTGTCAAAGAAACGAGCAGGTAAAGGTTACTGCTGATTTATTACAGATCCAGGCCAACTAGCTTATATTGCGGCCGACTGACGCCGGGCCGTGAGAGACAATGGAATTGACTGTGACCTGAGGTCAAACAATAAACAATAATATGCAGTAAACGAGTACAAATTACAATACGAAATATACAGAGCTACAATATAGATACAGTCTTGATGCCTGTGAATGAAGAAACATGTGATACACAATGTGTGACATTCGTATAAATACCATAAAGTAAAAATGATTAAAATGCGTGACCTGGCACGTTTTAGGCGTGACTAATTGAGCTTGAAGAAAACGGGTAGTCACCAAAGAAAACAAGCTCAGCGGAGACTTAATTAATGGCGCCAATGAAACACTATCCTGGCGCGAATTGGTGACTTTACAGGACATGCTAAGAAACGCCATTTCTGTCAAAAGCTAACAGACTTTCATTAATTTATTCAAACCAAAGCATAACTCACGCAGGCCCACTCCAGCTGCGCCAAAGGCCTGCGGGAAAAGTCCACGCTAGGCCTATGCGTTCGCTTTCCCCTTTCACAAAATCGCTTTCTAAGTTTTTTTTTTTTTTTTTTTTTTTTTATATAAACGATCGAAAAGGCACTCCCAAACGTTTCGGGGTAAATCAACCAATCTTTTTCTACGAATGTATTTATTCTCTCTCTCTCTCTCTCTCTCACACACACACACTGAGGGACCTGGGGCAACCCGAACGAACTGTAAAGATGTAAGGATAAGGACTCTCTCTCTCTCTCTCTCTCTCTTCCAGCTGTTCGCAATCATTCTCCTCCGCTGTTCGTAATTATTCTCTACTTCCTTTTACTTTTGACAGGGCAGCCATTTTCATATATAGGCTTATTTTGCCGATTATTGCATCACCTTCCTAAAAGGCACAACAACATTTGCCGGCTTTCTTACACGAAAGAAAGCTGCCGTCTCTCTTTCCAGCAGCAGGACACACACTCACACACACACACACAGAGAGAGAGAGAGAGAGAGAGAGAGAGAGAGAGAGAGAGAGAGAGGCAGCTACTTTCTATCTACACAAGCCTTTCGTGATTCGCAACACTTGTAAGAAAAGAGTTTTCAAATTAAAACGAAAAATGCCAGCGAGAATTTGCTTAATCTAGGCCGATACGAAAGCATTTCTCTTCAGGTAATAAAAACACAATTTTGAAACTCACTAGTTACCGGGAAATGACAGTTAATAACACGGCACCTTCGGGTAACTGGAAAAAACGATATATTTGGAAATCCCATATCATAATTATGTCACGGAAAATAGTTCAGTTTAACCCACCAACTGCGTACGAGAAGTCCAGCTTTCAATTTTGATATTCGAGTCAAATGATAAACCTTAAATGAGCCACTTTTTACTATTATATTCAACACCGCCCCCCCCCCATCATTTCCCATCAGAATTACCTGTAATACGACTGACTATATGGATACCTAGAACACTAATTTACTAATAACCCTTCAACTGTTGATTCCTTTGAGTTCCAAAATTACGAACGAGAGGCCCTTTAACAAAAAAACAATATATAGAAAAGTTTATATAGCAAGAATATTCACACTTTTGCCGTTTAAAAGTGTCACAAAATCAGAAAGATTTTTTTTTAAATTGACACTTCAGATCACAATACATACGAGACGCTACATATTAGACTGTAATGAGAGATTTCATCAAATGTAGGACTTAAGGATCTAACTGCGAGAGAGAGAGAGAGAGAGAGAGAGAGAGAGAGAGAGAGAGAGAGAGAGAGAGAGAGAGAGAGAGAGAGAGAGAGAGAGAGAGAGATTTTCCAAGGGTTCTAACGACAGACCTTACAGACCTTACAATTCGTTCGGGTTGCCCCAGGAGGTCCCTCAGTGTGAGGCGCCTTTGATGTCTACCAGAGAGTTGCTAACGCATCTTCCGGTATATTTTGCATCTTCCAGTCTTGGATGGTCTGGGATGCATCTTAGATATTTGTCGAGCTTATTCTTAAACACATCTACGCTCACTCCTGTTATGTTCCTCAGATGAGCTGGTAGCGCATTGAATAGACGCTGCATTATTGATGCTGGTGCGTGGTGGATTAATGTCCTGTGTGCTTTCCTTAATGTCCTGTGAGAGAGAGAGAGAGAGACTTTTCCGAGGGTTCTAACGACGGGGGAGAGAGAGAGAGAGAGAGAGAGAGAGAGAGAGAGAGAGAGAGAGAGAGAGAGAGAGAGAGAGAGAGAGAGAGAGATCTAATGACCTAACAGGTGGGCGTGGCAGTCTCTTCAAGCTGTCAAACTTGAAACGGCTTATGAAAAACTAAATTGGATAAGCTTGATCTTACTTTCTAACAAAAGCTACACAGACAGGCTTGTATAAATGCAAAAAAAAAAAAAAAAAGGACGATAATTAGGCATGGTAAGTTTCCCACGCCTATCAACTAGCGCCACAGAGAAGCTGGTGCAAAAATTGAACGCAATATAAAAGCGTCCTTTGGAGCTTCCGACGCCCATGTTTGGAAAGTTATTAGTCATTGCACTACAACAAAAACCTTCGATTAATCATTTTAAAATCTGTCCCGAACCTGAATTAATGGTCAGACCTTCAAATAAATTAGCAAATAATAATTGGGTCTCACTATAAACCGTCGTCCGCAGTATGTCGCAAAGTCGTGACGGTTATTTAGCAGGTAATCAGTCTAGTCACCTTGTTTACAGACTGATAGATGAATTGAGTTGCGATTTGGCCATATCGATTCGGGAAATACTTGGCCGTTGATTAGTAATGTCCCCCAAATTGGGAAGCTGAAAATAAACCTTTGTTTTTCGTGGATTTCCACCACAGGAATTTTGCTTTTTTTCTTAAATAATTGGAGCTGGAATTGGAATATAAATCTTAGGCCACAGGCCAAGAGATAGGACCTAGGAGGTCATTCAGCTCTCTAGATAATGTTGAAACAATTCTTAGGAGAGGGTGGAAAGTAAGATGGAAGAAAGAGGAATGGAAGGGGTTGAAGCTAGGGGCCGAAAGGACGCTGCATAGAACCTCAAGCAACGCCTACAATGCGCCGCGTGATGTACACTGACAGCACTAACCCCATACGATGATTCTTGGATAATTCGAATTAAACTGCACCTATCATACTCTTCAATTTAGGGATTCGGAGCACAATAAAGAGAGACAGCTGGACATTACCCAAGACTGAAGTCTGAAAGACCTTATCTGCATTGGTTCACAGAGCTCAGATGTCCACACCAGGCCTCTGATTCTCTTTCAGTACCTTAGCAAAATTAGGATCAAAATTCGGTCACAGACACCGAGCCAGAAAGACGTTCAAGAACCTCAGAATTTTCACAGAAATTTGCAAAATCAGTTTTTCAAAGAGTAGACAAAAGGCTTCCAGCTATAAGGAATTGACGACTCCACGAAATCGTTGGGAAAGTTCCAAATTCATAAATTCAGTGACCAAAATACCCCTTTGCGTAACATTTTCCAGACTTCCAGTGGTTTTTCAACCTCCGCGCAAAAATTCACCCTAAGAACGAGAAAACCAACTTGCCCAAGTCCTTATTTTGTATTTCTGGAGCATCTGTATATAAACACTACCACTTGACACGCTCAGACTTACTGTACACTGACTCTGAGCTTATAAGTCCTTCCTTCCACTGCCAGAGGAGGAATGGTTTCAGTGCCAATCAGAGGCCTCCACTGCACACGTTTCTATCGCCCTCTTTCATTGGATGAGAGCTTTGGTTTTGGGGCAAAGTGTGTTGAGTAAAAGATCTCCCATTGGCTCGTGGAATAAGAACCAATTTGCAGAAGGTATTTCTGTGGAAACCAATCTCCATCGATATCTAACGTAAATAAATAAATATATGAATGAATACTTTATCATAATATAAGTATATGCATGATAAATTAAAGGTCAGTTGATAAATGAATCACTGTAGGAACGGAAAATAGAATAACAGGGAAAAGAAAGATTTAAAGTATTTAAACGTAAGTTCAATTGTATCCCAAATATATATATAGGCCTACAGTGCATGTATTTAAAATTACACATTAACAGGTACACATACATATACATACATACACACATACATACATACACATACATGCATACATACATACACAGTATATATTTAAATATATATATATATATATATATATGTATACAGTATGTGTATATATATATGTATGTGTGTGTATTTTCCGATTGTCTGTCACCTCAGACAATCGAAATGTTGATTTCCAGAGACTCAAATCACAATTGGCCCCTTCAGTAACTTTGTATGTGTTTCACAGTGTTTACAGGATTAGGAACTTTGTGTGGACCTCTGGACTTGACCTCACCAACCTACCATGAAATGAGAGAGAGAGAGAGAAGAGAGAGAGAGAGAGAGAGAGAGAGAGAGAGAGAGAGAGAGAGAGAATGATGACCCTTACTACGAATTAAGAGATCACCTGATTCTGGTAGCTGAGCTTGTCTGCCATGACATTCCTCTTGCCTGGAATGTACCTGGCTGACAGCTCTACCTAGTGAGCCAGCGCCCACTCGTGCTCCTGCACCACCAACTGGTGGAGCGGGAGGATAGTATACCCCTGCTTGTTGGCATATGCAACTACCGTGGTATTGTTGCTCATCAGTACCATGGAGTGTCCCATCATTCGATCCCGGAACTCTTGGAGAGCCAGGAAGGCTGCCTTGAATTCAAGGATATTGATGAAGGTGCTTGTCGTCTCGGTGCCACACTCCCGAATTCAGCAACTCCTCCACGTGTGCGACCCATCCCTCGGTCGATGTGTCCAAGAACAGAAGCATGTCCAGAGGGGAAGTATGCAGGCATACTCCTATCAAGAGGTTCCTGTCGTCCATCCACCAGTCTAGATCCTCTCTCACTTCCCCAGAAAGAGGGATGAGAAAGGACTGAGAGTCTCAGGACTGGGACCAATAATCCTTTAGTCTCCAGTGTAGAGGCCGAAGGTGAAGACGCCATGAGGGACCAGCTTTTCCAATGACAACAGGTGACCGATGATGACTTGCCATTGCCGGGCTGGCTGTTCCTGTCGAGACAGAAACAGAAACAGTTGTGTCGCCTTCCTGAACCTGCTGATACGAGAGTCCGAGGGAAAGACTTGCTCCTACTGTGTCCATGAGTATGCCCAGGTACTTTATCCTCTGCTTGGGGGTGAGATCTGACTTCTTTCAGTTTAACACGATCCCAAGATCACGACATAACTCGAGGAGCCGATCCCTGTCCTGCAGCAACTGCGAGCGGGAGCTCATCAGGACTAACCAGTCGTCAAGATACCTCAGTAGACGTATCCCGTGCGAATGGACCCCAGCTGGCACTAGAGAAAACACTCTCGTGAACACCTGGGGAGTGGTCGAGAGCCCGAAACAGAGTGCCTGAATTGGAAGACCAACTCCCCGAGGATAAAGAGGAGGTACTTGCGAGAGGACGGATGGGTATTTGGAAATACGCACACTTCAGGTCCACCGCAAGCATGAAGTCGTTCTCCCTGATGGAGGCAAGCACAGATCTGGCTGTCTCCATCATGAACCGAGTCTGGCGAATGAAACAGTTCAGGGGAGAGAGGTCTATGACCAGTATCCAACCCACCATGGCTTTCTCTACGAGAAAGATTCAGCTGTAAAAACCTGGGGACCGATCCGACACGACTTCCACAGCACCTTTGCTCAGCATGGCTTGCACTTCTTGCATCAGTGTGATGTCCTTCGGAGATCCAGGAACTGGCTGGTGTGATGTGAGGATGGATGGATGTATGAGTTTTAGGGCAAAAGCCCAGGCACTGGGGCCAAAGAAGCCATTCAGCGCCGTAATGGAAACTAAATAAATTATATTATGAAAAATGAGTTAATGAGTGTATGATGAAGATGGTTCATAGATAAATTACAATATGATAAATGAATGAATTAATGAAGAAAATGCTTAATAAATAAATATATATATATATATATCTATGATGTGATTAATAAAATATAATTAAATTTTATTAAAAATGTTTATAGACTTTAAAAAGGGGATGAGAGCAGAAATATCTGCTTCATCTCCCAAAATATCACAGAGGGATTTACCTCTAAAATATCTCTCTCTTTGGTTAAAATATCTGGGGCAAGCAACCAGAATGTGCTCCACTGTTAGCATCTCACCACCGCAAGCACACTCTGGGAGGCTGCCCCCTTCTAAAATAAACTGATGGGTCAAATAAGTGTGCCCAATCCTCATTCTGCTTAAAACTATTTCTGTTCGTCTATCCGACTGGAAAGACGAAAGCCACGGCAATATACTATTTCTGATTTTTCTATACTTTCTATTATTGGCAAGAGAAGAAGTCCATCTTTCTTGCCATTTGTTTAAAATATAAGATCTAAAAGGACCTTTTAGGTCTGTATGAGGCACTTTACTAAAGGCTGTTTCTGAATAGACACTAGCACCTTTCGCTTCCCTATCTGCCATCTCATTTCCACAAATCCCCACATGAGAAGGGACCCAACAGAAAGAGACAGATTTACCCAGATAATACAAATGGAAGAGCGATTCCTGAACTTTTGAACTAATGGATGGAAGCTATTGAATTTTTTTATTGCTTCTAAAGTGCTTTTGGAGTCCGAGTAGATGACAAAATTAGTGTCACTACTTTCAAAAACTATATCCAGGGCAGAGACTATGGCTGTTAGTTCTGCTGTGAATATGGATGCAAAGTCAGGTAGTTTAGCTGTATATGCTGTATCACCAAGGATAACTGCACAGCCAACACCACTATCCGACTTTGATCCATCAGTATAGATTTTTGTCACATTAGTATGGGCAGTATCGTGCTCCAAGAACTTTCCCCTAATCTCTTCCTCAGGACAGTTTTTTTGTTATATGTTTTTTGCACACGGATGCTGCTGGGATAAGCCATGGAGGATACACAGGATGTTTCACTTCCATGACTTTCTGGGATTTAAGATGACTATCCCTAACATCTTCATTTAGTCTAATTTGGAATGGTCTAGAGGCTCTTGTACCAGAAAAAGACCCGTGAGTCTGCTTCCTCAGCACTTGGAAGGAGGGATTTTTGGGAGCACTTTTAATTCTAGCCATGTATCTTAATCCTAGTTCTTGCCTCCTTAGATCAAGGGGAAGTTGGTCTGTATCAACATATATGCTTTCAACAGGCGAAGTTCTAAAAGCTCCTGAGCATATTCTCAGCCCCATATTGTGTACAACGTCCAGTTCCTTCAGCTTGGTTTTACAAGCTGAGGAATAAATCTGACAGCCATAGTCTAGCTTGGATCGACACAACGAGTCATACAGTCTCAGCAGGGATTTTTATCAGCTCCCCAACTAAATCCAGAGACAACCTTTAAAATATTGAGAGATTGTTTAACATTAGTCTTTAAGGCATTTATGTGGCTGGCCCATGTCAATTTCTGGTCAATGGTCATTCCCAAAAATTTTACTTCCTTTTCATAAGGAATGATAGATCCTTTTAAACTGAGGGTGGGAACCTCTTCCACACGCTGGCACCTAGTAAATCTTACAGAAACTGTTTTCGAGGAAGAGAATTTAAAACCATTCTCATCAGCCCACTTTGTAATAGCATTAACAGACCTTTGCAAATGTTTACATACTGACGAGGCATCATATCCTGTGCAGTATATTGCAAGGTCATCAACAAAAAGCGAGCATTTAACAGGTGATGATATTTTTGCACAATACTGTTTATTGCAACTGAAAAAGTGTCACACTTAAAACACTTCCTTGTGGAACACCCTCCTCCTGCACAAAAGGTTGGGAGAGTGTGTTGCCCACTCTAACCTTAAAAAATCTCTCTGTTAAAAAGGAATATATGAATTTAATCATTCTTCCACATATGCCCATTTTGTGCAATTGTTTTAAGATGCCAATTCTCCAAGTAGTGTCATATGCTTTCTCCAGGTCGAAAAATACCCCGATAGTCTGACATCGTTTGGCAAGTCCTTGCTGGATTTGATTGGTCAGCCTCAGCAAAGGATCAAGGGTGGAACGATTTTTCCTGAAACCAAATTGAAATGGAGTTATTAGTCCTTTAGTTTCCAGGTGCCAAACCAATCTGGTGTTTATCATTTTCTCCATCAGCTTACAAACACAGCTGGTAAGAGCTATTGGTCTATAGCTGGTGGCTTGGGAAGCGTCTTTATTAGGCTTTTTTATGGGGACAATTATGGATATTTTCCAGTCCTTGGGTAAAATTCCAGTTTCTAAGGGAAGGAGGGGACATTACATCTAATCTGTACCTGATAGGCAACAAAGATTAGGATACTCAAGTCATGAAACTCACCTGCGTCTGACGTCTGGTTCAGCTTATACGGCCCAAACTCTCTGCCCGAAGGAAGAAGCCAGATGAAGGGGGAGGAAGAGAGAGCCAGTCACTCACCTTTCACGCCCAATCATGCACGTACAACAGACGAGAGACAACACTGTCCTGTACAGGAGCTGGGTAAGTTACATAACTTGTTGAGCAGCCATCACTGGTCCCAAGAAGAAGGTATCCAAGGACCTATGGGTAACGTCCCTTACGTAAAAAGAGGTGAATGTGGTCTGGCGTGACCACAATCCTGCCCTCAGTACCTGCTGAACCGACAAGTTTTTCTTGAATGCCAAAGTAGGCACAATCCCTCTGATTTCGTGAGCGTGTGGACGCAGAGCGCTGGTGTCATCCTCTCCGGCTGCTGCATACGCCTTCTTGATAACCTCACAAAGCCAGAAGGAGATCGTGTTCTTGGACACCTCCTTCTTAGGGATCCCGGTGCTAACGAAGAGTCGTCGACACTCAGGCCTGAGATGCCGAGTTCTCCTCAGATAGCGCCATAGCACCCCTACAGGACAGAGCAGCACCTCGTCAGGGTCATCATTAACGAAGTCACCAAGGGATGGGACCGTGAAAGACTCAAATCGAGCGTCAGGGACCACTGGATTCTGTGTCTTTGCTACGAATTCCAGGACGAACTCGAGCGTCACTGATGCCCATCCCCTTGAGTGTTTAACTGCAAAAGAAAGTCCCTGTAGTTCACTAATCCTCTTCGCCGATGCCAGGGCAAGCAGGAAGACGGTCTTAAGAGTAGGATTCCTGTCTGTGGCTTCTCGTAGTGGCTCGTATGGGGCACGAGTCAGGCTCCACAAAACGAGAGACACATCCCACTCAGGGGGCCTCAGTTCCCTGGGAGGGGAAGACCGTTCGAAGTTCTTCATCAGCAATGATATCTCCAGGAGGCGAAATATCGATGCCTTCCAACTTCAGGACCAGTGCTAAAGTAGCTCTGTATCCCTTTACCGCTGAAACTGATAGGGGCTTCTCTCGACGAAGATAGATGAGAAAGTCCGCTACCTGCGGAAGATAGGCTCCGACCGGAGAATAACCCCATCTACGACACCAACCACAGAAGACGGCCCACTTTCCCCAGTAAACTGCTGCAGAAGACTTCCTGAGGTATCCTGCCATCTCTGTCGCTGTTCGGCAAGAAAAGCCTCTCGCTCGCAAGAGATGCTGGATAACCTTCAGGCGAGAAGTGACAGGGAGGCCACAGCCTGGTGGTACCGTTCTACATGCGGCTGACGTAGAAGGTTGTGCCAGGGGGGAAGCTCTCTCCGAGTCTCAGAAAGCAGAGCCAGCAGGTCCAGATACCAAGCGGCCTCGGGTTGCTTGGGAGCCACCAGGATCATTCGTAGATTCGTCGACACCAGGACTCGACTGAGAACTGGACGAATGAGACAGAATGGGGGAAAGGCATACACTTCGAGGTTGTCCCACGAGTGTTGGAAGGCGTCTTCTGCAGCCACCCATGGGTCCGGTACGACGGAGAAGGTTGGAAGCTTCCTGTTATACCGGGTGGTGAACAGACCCACTACTGGAAGCCCCCACAGGTCGAAGAGACTGTCCGCCACACCCTGGTGAAGGGACCACTCAGATCCCACCACCTGATCCCGATGGCTGAGTGTGTCCGCCAGAACGTTCCTCTTGCCTGGGATGTATCTGGCTGACAGCTCCTCAGAGTGGGCTACTGCCCACTCGTGCACCTTTACCATCAACGTGTGGAGAGCGCAGGAGACAAGTCCCCCTTGCTTGATGTATGCCACTACGGTCATGTTGTCGCTCATCAACACCAACGAGTGTACCATAAAATGGTCACGGAAATACTGAAGGGCTAAGAAAGCTGCCTTCATCTCCAGGACGTTGATGTGAAGGCGCTAGTCGTGATGGTCCCACACGCCTGAAGTCAGCAACTCCTCCAGGTGTGCACCCCAGCCCTCCTTCGATGCGTCTGTGAAGAGCAGCATGTCTGGAGGCCGAGAGGACAGGTGCATCCCTATGCAGAGGTTCCTGTCGTCCGACCACCAGTTGAGATCGTCCCTCACCTCCTGAGAGATGGGTATGAGAACTGACTGGGGCCCCGAGAGACACTGATCCCAGAAGTCCTCAGTCTCCACTGGAGAGACTGAAGGTGGAGCCGACTGCAGCACGAGCTTCTCCAATGACGGCAGGTGACTGATCACGACTTGCCACTGTTCAGCTGGCTGTTCCTGCCTCGACAGGAACTGCCTTGCCACCTTCCTGAACGTGCTGATGCGAGCCTTTGAGGGAAAGACTCTGCCTGCTGCCGATCGATCAGCATGCCCAGATACTGAGTCCTCTGTTTGGGAATGAGATCCGACTTCCCAAGTTAATCACGATACCCAGCTCACGACACAACTCGAGGAGGC
This sequence comes from Macrobrachium rosenbergii, assembly GCF_040412425.1. Taxonomy (NCBI): domain Eukaryota; kingdom Metazoa; phylum Arthropoda; class Malacostraca; order Decapoda; family Palaemonidae; genus Macrobrachium; species Macrobrachium rosenbergii. The sequence goes on from NW_027100729.1 coordinate 3,093,645, forward strand.
GAACTCTGTCCTGTAGCAACTGCAAGCGTGAGCTTGCCAGGACTAACCAATCGTCAAGATACCTCAGAAGGCGATCCTGTGAGAATGGGCCCAAACTGACACCAGGGTGAACATTCGTGTGAACACCTGTGGAGCGGTCGACAGCCCAAAACATAGTACCCTGAACTGGTAGACAACTCCTCCGAGGACAAAGCGAAGGTACCGACGAGAGGATGGATGAACTGGTACCTGGAAGTACATGTCCATGAAGTCCACCGTCAGCATGAAGTCGTCCTCCCTGATGGCTGACAGTACCGTGCGCACTGTCTCCATCTTGAACCAAGTCTGGCAAACGAAACGATTCGGGGGGGAGAGGTAGATTACTGGCCTCCACCCACCAGAAGCTTTCTCCATTAAAAAGATCCTGCTGTAGAAGCCTGGAGATCGATCCTCGACGACTTTGATGGCTCCCTTGCTCAACATAGTTTCGACCTCCTGAAGTAGGGCCTCTCTCTGGGGGTCTTCAAGGTAAGAGGGGAACTGGACCAGTATGTCGGTGAGGGGAGGCGGCGACTCGAAGGGTAGAGAATATCCCTGCCGAAGGACATTCGCTACCCAGGTCTCCGTTCCGTATCACTGCTAAGTTGCCCAGTGGCATGATAGGCATACCCCCCCCCACACCGACGGCAGCATCTGAGGGGGCTCGCCATCCCTAATGAGCTCCTCCTCTCTCCTTCTTTGCCTTACCTTTCTTCTTAGTGGAGACAGGCTGGCGAAAGGGACCCTGCGATTCCTTCCGTGGGGGAGAAGAAGAGGTCTAGGCTTCTCCTTGAGTGCCTGTCGAAGCACCAGACTTCTTTGGGGCTGAGGTGCTAGCCTGGCTCATGGTCCAGGCCACAGGACGAGAAGGCTGCTCGACACCTTTCGTCGCTGCCTGGTGGACAAGACAGTCGCATTCGCCAGCCTTCCCTCTTGTCCCATCGCAGCATCCACCTCTCCTCTGGGGAAGAGGGAGGTGGTGTCCAGAATTGGTCCGTTGCACAGGGAGACTGCAGCTTCGGCGCCCGCTGATCTGTAGTTTCGGGACAACACAGCATCCCGTCTCTTCAGTACCAGGTTTGCCATCTGGTGGGCTATAAAAGAGATGGCCTTTCCACCCGACTGGCAAAGACTCCTGAAGGTTGGGTCTTCGTTCTGAGAGCCAGACGAAGATGCGATTCTCGACAACGCGAAGGCCCAGGAGATCGCCTGGAGAGCAAACAGAGCTGTCCCCTCCAAGGCGTTCAGCTCACCTTGTGTGAGGAGTGCAGGCTCCCCAGTTAGCTGAGCTGAAGGGGTACCAGGAGATAGACGAAGCTAGGCCCAGTTCCACTACCTTCTGCTGCAGTGCTCCTCCGAGGGCACGTGAGTATGTCTTCTGTCTCGGTAGAGGGGAGGTAATAGCTTGGTGAAGTGAGTCGAGTGAAGCTAAGACGTTGGTCCAGAGACCAAGTCGTTCACCTGCTTGAGGACACTGTCCGCCAAGGGAGACCATGGTAGTCCAAGGGAGGGTTTCGGGTTCCTTCTTGAAGCGTATAACTCTTCCAACCTGACAACCGTTCTTCCAAGGGAGTTGAAGTGGTTCCTCCAGACCGTTGTGCTGACGAATCAGCGCAACGACCTCAACAAATGCTCTCTGCATTTCTGAGTGTCTGGATCTCTTGGAAGAGGACCTTCCAAGAGACGGCCTTTCCAGAAAGGCCCCTCCCACAGGAGAGCCCGAGACAGACCCCGCACTCTCTGCCTCTGACAACAGAGGCGCACGACCTCTCCCTCAGTTGGAGTGAGGAAGGACCTTACACCTCTGATGCTGAATGCACAAGAGCCTCAACTCCAGCAATCCTACTGACCCGTGTCTCCTCCCGGAGAATCCAGAGGAAGTTGAGGGGGTGGGAGAGTCAGAGCGAACACTACCATCGCGTCCACTGGTATAACCAGTGGAAACCCCGCACTTTACGATGTCCAACCAGCGGTAGAGCGTCGCGAGAGGGCCTAGACGGACTTACCGCGTCAGGCGAGCGACCGTCTTGATGATCAAGGGACGGCCTCCTCACGCCCGACGTTGGACGGTCCTCCACACTGAGCGTGTAGAGGAGACCAACGCAGGGGCGAACTGCTGATTGGAGACCGCTGTCCCTAACGTCCGGCGTGTTCCAGCCTTCTTCAATGCTGAAGCAGTCGAAGAAGGCTGCAGGAACCTCTTCTTGGTTCCTCCCGACGCCTTCGCAGCAGAGATGTCCATGGATGCCGTCTCCGGCGATCCTTTGTCCGACTTGGACAAGGATGACGTTTTAGGTGGAGGAGATGCCTGGAAGACTTTTCCCCTTCTCTCATTCGTGCCCGAGCTCGCTACAGGAGAGGAGCGGCTCAAGGCGACGCCGCTACAAGGTGCCGAAATGCAATCAGTTCGAGAGAACGGCCCCTGAACCGTCTGAGGAGGGTACCGAGGTAGCCTTCCCAGCGAGAGATCCAGCGGTCTTCCCCGAGGAGGACTGTGCCCCTTAGAAGCCGAAGTTTCCTTAGGGGAGGATCCACCCTCCCCTTCTTAGACTGATTGGTCGAGAAGAGGGGGTGAAGAGGCAGACGAAGACGATGACGACGATGACAAAGTAGAAGACAAAGATGTAGATGGCTGGTGCGAGCGCTTCTTCTTCTTCTTCTTGATCAGCGACAACACAACATCCCCAGCCTATCAAGACAGACCAGGGGTCGACAGGGGGGTGGGGGCAGCAACAGCAGATGACACAAGATGACTGGCTGAGACTCATATCGTGAAGTGGTACTAGGCATCACAGAGGCACACGCAGGCAACGATGTAAGGAACGTCTGCATGACAGGCACGGCAACGGTGGAAGCGTGGTGGGAGGCGTGTGAGCTTAGCCAGGCAAGGGTGGTATACCGAGCAGACCGGCCCAGCCACCGCCAACATGGAGACGGCTGAGTAGGGACTGCACCAGATGCATGGTGCGTTCCGGACGGTATTCATCACCTCCCCGGCAGCACAGCGGTGACAGTAGTGGTGGTTAGAGCGTCGACCGGTGGGTAGTGGGAGGGGGGAGGAGTACTCCTGCTCGCGCAGCACTGTTGATGCGTGCGAGCAGTGATGGCAGATCAGGCTTACCAACCATCCTGAGCGACTCCCACGCCTGACTCATACCAGGCACGGATGCCAACCCTGCGGAAGACAAAGACGGGTAGGGGGCCCCCCCAACCCAGGGATCAGGAACTCTGGGTGAGGAGGAGAACTAAGAGGAGTGCAGCCTAGGTCCACCGATCTTGCCTCTTCTGTGACTGCGGATGCAGACATGGGACAGCAAGACAGACTCAGAACTAAGAATCGGCAGCAAGGGAAGGCCTTCGGGGCTTAGATACGACTGCAAAGGATTCGCAACCGGTGGAGTCGAAGGTGCCGAAGACAGCACCTCCGACGCCTTGGTCTCCTTACGCTTATATCTAGGCTTCGAGAATACCTATCCCACTGCTCGGGGGGGACCAAAGCCTACACTCATGGTTCGTCTACAGTACAATCAGAAGGGTCCTTACTCCCTTCCTACACACTTTAGGCAAAGGGAGTGAGGATCCGTGCTTTGCTACAGCAAAAGGCGCCACACTTTTATCTTTACCAGGACATAACCAGAGCACAGGATTATCAGAGTCATGGGTTTGCGATAACTCATCCATCATCACAAACACGCACAAATATACTCAAGAAAAAAACAAACAGGAACAAACACCCCATGAAGAGGCACATCTTTAGCTTCCAGGAAGGTCCGAGCAGAGAGCCAGGAAAACAGGCCGAAAGTAACCCCGTATAAGTAAAGGACCAAGGGTTTGTATTTGTGTAGGAACAACTGGTATGTTTACATCCGGGCAGGCGGGTATTCCAACCACCTTGCTCAAGAGTTTAACGGCCGTTTCCAGCTGAAAGTAATTCCTAATGTAAAGGACTGAGGGTTTGTATATCGTGTTGGAACAAACAGCTCAATGGAAGTCAGGGCAGAGAGGGAAGAAACACATCTGCATCACACGACGGCCAAAAGCAAAATTTGAAAGTTTACGTCCGGGCAGGGGGGACTCCTGCCCCCTGGACGGTAGTTAACCACCTTGTCTGAAAGTTCAATGGCCGTTTCCAGCTGCGCTGTAAGTGATTCCTAATGTAAAGGATCAATGGTTTGTATATCATGTGGGAACAAATCACACTTTGGGAACAGAGAAGTTTCCTGGAAAAGTGCTTTGGAAATAAACCTCATTTAAAAACCATTTTCGTTCAGTCTTGAGGTTGTTTTAAGCCATTTGGGTTCAGTAAGGGTTAGGCTACTAAAAGCCTCCTCATTATTTATGCGACTTTCTTTTTCAGTTGCCCAAAAAATCCAGGTGAGACGGCGGTGGAGTTATGTGCAGGTTCTGCTCAGTCCGAATGTTACATCTGGAAGGATGGGGGGGGGGAGGCTGCCTAGCATGGTGTCCTGGGGTAGGTTAGGTTAGGATGCGTCCCTCATGAAGCATCTTTGATTTCCTTTTAATGAAGGAGCAACCCTCCGACGGGAGTGGGGTGGGGGGGTGGGGGGGGGGGCGATTAGCAAAATCACAACCAAAAATCATAACAAAATTGTTAACAACCCCATTAATGCAGCCATAGCCTACCCCACACCTCTGAGCCTGACCCAGCCTACAGGGCCTGAGAAGGCTACAAATAGCCTAAACGAGTAAACAGTTTAAATCGATCAAATAAGGCCTAAATAAGGTCTAAATAAGGTCTGACCTTTGCAACCTTGACCTTCAGGAGACGAGAAATGCCTAACGCAAGTTAATCACATTTAGCCCACCTCAAAACCACATATTTAACCCAATTTCTAAATCACGAATTTAACTTCAAGCATCGATTTAACCTTCAGCGTTATATAAAGAAACGAAATAAGGAAAGCAACGTAATTAACGCTTTAAATAACGGTTAATGAACATTGGCAATCGTCTCCTTAGGAGGAGTCAAGAGACCCACAATGCCTCTCTTCATTCAACCATATTTAACTCAAAAACTCAAATTTCACACAATTTTTAACTCACGAATTCAACCTCAATCATTGATTTACCTCGGTTGACCTCCAATTCGATCACTCAGTCAATATTTCCGGTCGAAATTGATTGATTTCTGTTGATCTCCGGGACAACTATTCGACGACACCATCATTTGTTTGTTTACACTCACTCGACCACTTTCCACCCAAGACGATTAGCTCCTTTATTCGGGTTATTTTTCGGTTAGTAATTATTTGTATAACATTTTAGATTTATAAAAAGGTAATAAATATAATTATATGATTTTTTAAAATATAAAATGAAGTTAATTTACTTATAAATGTAATTTATGAAGCATTTTTGGCGATATACTAATTTTCTACCGTAGCTAATAAGTTTCAGGTACCGTAAAAGTGTATCGCAAATATAGAAGCTTATTTTACTTATATTTATGGGTTAATAATAAGATATTGTATAATGTTGAACTGATAAAAATGTAATAAATACAATTAAGTCATATAATTTCTGTTGTAAATCGAGTTATTTTACTGATAAATATAATGAATGAAGCATTCTTGGGGTGACCTATCGGTCTCTTATTGTAGGCAATCATGGGTTAGAAACGACGTCTTTTGACATGTTACATTAATAGAAGTATAATAGACATAATCTATATGTATTATTTATAGGAAGCAGAACGTAATGGTCTCTATCAGCTTCTTTATGGATCCTTTTGACTGAGATTCAAGTCTTTGGGCTCCGGACAGACAGACGAGGTCAAGGTCTATAGATTAAAGAGGTCTTCTCAGGCCACCGTAGTGCGCGGGTAGCCGGATGGTGGGAGTTGTGGTGGGTCAGAGCGGTGACGTCACTCAGACCATGCCGTGCCTGAGTAAGCTGTGGAACTTCCATAAGAAAATAAAGGAACTATTCTTCCTGCTTTGTTTTTTTTCATCTTTTTAGAGATTTATATTTTATTCCTTTAGGGAAAATAAAAGTAAGATAACAAATACATAACTTTATTACATTAAAACAACCAAACATATATTTGATGATGTAAATAACTGAAATTTGTTGAGCATTAGACAGTTTAAATTTACAAAATAAATAATGATATATACAAAGTATATGCTTCAATTATGTTCTATATCACGTTGCGAGCTTTTGCATTTTATTTTGCGCTCTTCTTGATGAACTAATACTCCTGTTCAAAACACGAATTCTAAAGAATGTCGACATCTAACAAAAAAATTTCATAACGCGATTGGTAATTGATGTTATTGCTTTTAAAACACTGCTAATTAAATCAGTCAGTTTATCTGTGTTATTTGCAAGTTTTAAATATTTTTCCCGTGATAACAGAGAAATATTTTTTCCATTGTTTTTAAATGCACCAAAAATTGCTCGCTTGGTTGCAACAGCGTTCCATCTCTTGCACTTATGGCACCAATCCACGAACCATCTCCCTTCGTCGCTGCACTTCCAAGGAATTCATATTCAGGAAACTTACGAGCTATATAACCACCAACGTATTGTAAGTCCATCTTCCATCGCATTTCCTAATTCTTCTTTTTCAATTTCCAATTCTACATTGTCATCATTTTGCAAATCATTACCAAATTCCACTGGCAAACAAAACGACATAGCCGGCAGGCTTAGCTCTTTTGGATAGAAGTTTCTTCATCTACATAGATGCGCTATTTGTTCAACAGGAAATGAGGTTGATGTCATCATATCACTATTGCAACTTTCAACGTTGCAGTTTGATCCTAACAGTTTCCTCTCTTTGCCTAGAATGTGGGCTCTGATTCGGTGCTTAAATGCAACGGGTGATGCATGTTGATGACATGAACCCATCCGCCTTATGCAGCCAAAAAGTGTTCAAGACCATCTTGATTTAGCCTCTAAGTCAGAATATATGATGTTTGAAATATATTTTTGACCATTCTCAGCAGCTTCATTAATGAATTGCATGATTAGATTAAGCCTTTTGGAAAGGGTAGAGCCTATTGCTTTTCATCACTTTCATTTCTTTAGACACCCGAATCACATCTTGCAACGTTTTATTTTGTATGTCCAGATTCATCCCATAGGCATTTCTTGATGGTTTTATCACGAGGCACTTCGAGAGTTAAATAAATCGAACCAGGTATCTACAAGGCAGATAAACTGACTTGTGACCAGTCCTTAGAAACAAGCAAATATTTGTTACCGAAGTACTGAAGACATTTATATGTAATTTCGACAGTAATTGCATTTTTAGTTTAACATTCATGCGTTGCATGCCCATTACATTGATGTGTCAACATTTTTCAGAGAGCTATGTGCTGTCTTAGAGATCACTTTTGCTTTTGATAATTAACGCCCCTAACTGAACCACAATGAGTTTAAAACCTTTCTCCCGACAATACAAATCCATGATCAGGAAATTATTCCTTATGAGTTTTATGAGGTTTGTGCATCGGCAAACACATGTACTTTATGTTATCATCTACTGGGTTAACAAATGCAGAATTATCTATATCAATGCCTAAGAATTCCATAAAACCAACATTTGTTGTTCCTAAGTCACTAACCATGGCTTACAGGAAACCCAGCTTTTAACCTGAATAATCAATTTAAAAGGAGATTTTTCATGTTAGTGTCGAAATTATAATAAATAATTTGTTTCAGGAAGTCGTAAGTCCTCTGATCATCGCAAAGACTGTAATTTGGTATGTTTGGGTCAAAATGGTCAAGGAAAGCACCTATAGGTCCGGGAAGGTCATTGATCTGTACATACTGGCTGCAGAACGGTCATATTTTGGGTCGGGGCTGAGAAGTTCTTTAATCTATAGACCTTGGACGAGGTAATGGTTCCCTTCGCATCTCGTCTCTGGCGTCATCTAATGAAACGCAGACGAAGCACAGAAATGACATCGAGAAGAACTGACGTCTTCGTTATTTTGGCAGGGGTCCTTCGATGTCTGTAGAAGGCGGGGGGGGGCGAGCAGTGATCTTAATATAAATAAGGTCCTATTATGTGAGTTTCCTGAATTTACCTTATGATTAATTTTATCTGTATCATACATTCACCAGACATCAAGGTTACAATATCAGATGACAATTGGATGTTGAAGGCATATTCTGAGTATGTATGTGTATATATATATATATATATATATATATATATATATATATATATATATATATATATATATATATATATATATATATATATATATATATATATATATATATATAATATATATATATATATATATATATATATATATATATATATATATATATATTATATGGTATATATTAAGTTTTAAGAAGGTGAGTGAAAACCGGGACTTTGGGTGTCTTAGTTATTAGAAACAGCACCAATATTTGTTTCAAAGCGTATATATGGGAAACCCACAAATAATTTGTCATATATTCATTTTTACTCTAACCATGCTGAACAAATTAAGGTGTCAACATTTTCCCGTATGTATCTTAGAGCTCTTAGAATCTGTAGTCCTGAGTTTTTGGAAGAGGAGTTTAAAATTATCGATAAAATAGGAGACTCATTATGTTACCCTTCATGTTTTTTAGAACTTTGTAAAACTAAAGCAAAAATTATGTCCAACCAGTGTTAACTTAAGAATATTCTCTGCTTACTGTTTCATCCTAATTTCATTCCTGCAGTGCCCATTTTAAGAACTATTAACTTAGTATTTAGATACAATAATATTTTGAGAAATAAACTAATTAAGAATAGCCCACCCAATCCAAACGCTATTGTATGCAGTATTCCTTGCAAAGAATGTAATAAGATTTATATTGGTCAAACATCAAAAGGACTAATGTAAGGAAGGTATTGAGTAACATACTGGCTGGGCGTTGTCTAGTTTATTGCTGGTTCCTTACTGAATCCATGTACAGAATCTTCATGGTTGTTATTGGCTGGTGTGAGCCATAAAAGTAGTTTCTACACACAGCCAAGACAAAACAAAGATTATGTTTCGGACATCTGTGCTTGTCGACAGACAAACAGATGGTGATTGTGAGAGACATAATACAATGATAAAACATATATCAATGGAAAGGCCACGAAATTCCACATATGAACATTTGCATGAGATTCGAGACAGATTAATAAATACAATGCAGTGGCTTAATATGTGTGAAATGGCGTGACGTTTGGTGTCTTCACAAACAGGAACATTCATACTGAAGATTTGGTGGAACATTATGAGTACATGATCGGAATGCTTGCATGGCAATGCAAGTATTGGTGATTGTACATGAATCGAGACAACAGTGGTTAGAGAGAAATAGACAGGAATAGATGATGCGTTCCTTCGAGCGATCGCCGCTGACTGCACGGGAGGGAGAGAGAGAGAGAGAGAGAGCAGGACGCTTTGTCATCTTGTTTTGTCTGATGGCTGACTCACATACACGTGTGTCCATAGGCCCTTACACAAATAATAGCATTGTGGATCATTGGCTTAAGGCAGGCCGTGTGATGAACTGGGATAAGTCCACAGTTATCTACAAGGTCAACGACCATCGGAAAAGAAATCTGCTAGAGACTGTCTTCATTGAAGCTCCTTCCACCAGGAATGTTAATCTCCACCCTGGATTACCCCTGGATCCTTTGTCCGTGTCTTTTTTGTTTAAAGAACATGCTGCCCAGAATAATCAACTGTAACCCTGCCCCCTTTCTGTTTTTATATATGAATCTCTGTCAACTTCTTTTGTATTCAGTGTGAACTTGAAAATGTAGAATAAACTACGAAAGTACTTGTTCAGTCCCAGTTTTCACTCACCTTCCGACGTGGACTTAGTGATATTCTCAATCATGCGTTCCTTCATGTTGTATTGGATATACATACATACATACATTACATAAATATACTTATAAATACTGCTGTTCAACCTCTCTTCCTTGCCTCTTAGTAGAGTAGTAAATTAATTTTCTCTTGAAGCCAGGAACACAACGCAGATTTCTTGCATGAGAAAGAGGAGAGCAGGAAGAAGCAGGAGTTGTTTCCAAATTAAGCTCAGCGTAGTATTTGGATGTTAGAAGGGTGGGGATTTTAAACCCACAAGCTTCATAGAGGGACGATGGTTTTGCTACCAAGGCCAGAACTTAGATACACTGTCCTTAAAAGTCGGTTTGTTGACAATTACTCCCAGTTTTGTTTTTCTTTGACCTATGCACTGGTGAGTCTTTGTCATTTTGCAAATGATACCCACAACCGTTGTCCAAAGTACATTCATTGCTTTCTAGTGAAATCACACCACTTCCCCTCCACAGTGTTAAAAGTACTAGTCTTGATGTAAGATTCATCCCTTGTGATGAATTAGTTACTACTGAGAGCTTCTTCAGTCCAAGAATGTTACCTGGATACTTCTTTTCCCCACGTGTGTCTATACCTTGAGCCTGGAAACTGCCTCTTGCTTGGAGAAGAATCTGCATCCATCGTCAGTGCCAAGAAGCCACAGTTCAACGTTCACTGAATTCAGCTCTTTTATAAAAGTGATTGAAGAGGCTTTTTCAATCTGTTGCGATCACTTCATTCAGCACTGAGGTATCTGTCCTGATCAGGACTAATATTTTGAGCTGCTGTAAATAATCCATTTCCTTTTATTCTACTTTTGTTGAAATTAGTTTTCCAGTAAGTTTACTTCATTGATCCTCGGGTTGTATAATAAACTTATGTTTTGTAATACTAGTTTTCAGCTGGTGACCTTTTCCATTTGATTGTCTGTCCTTTAGAGCTTTACTTGGCCTTAACTGGCAGAGTTACCTGGGTCTGAGGTAGAACAAGGTTATACTACTCCAATTAATAGGTTGTTGATGTAAATGACCGACGGACCCCACATAATAATAGACATATGCTATATATATACATATATACAGTAATACCTCGAACTTGAGTGAGGTTAGGTTCCAGAACCCCTCATGTAAGGTAAAGATTCGTGAAAGTTTGGCACGGTCACTAAAAAATGCTAATACATAGAGTAAATGCTTATTTCTAGAGTTTAAGCCTGAAATATGACAAAATCATCCTTCCAAAGCATTTTACTTTCATTTAAAAGTTTGCTTAATACCGTACTGTAATTCATTTTTCATTACAGTAACGAGAGAGAGAGAGAGAATTTTTCAGTATCCTCATGACCACTGTTATGAACCAAACCTGGGTTCATCAGGTTCCATCATCCATCACAGAGAAGTGGACAGGAAAGACCGGCAGAAGCCGAGAGAGACAACCGAGGGGAAAGGGGAACAACAAAATCAACAAAATAACCTTAATACTACTTTATTAACATTAAGATATGTACATGTTTACAAATGAGTCAAGTTTGGTCAAAAGCAATGAAATAAATCATGGCAAACATCATACATAATCCACGATTCAATAAAAAAATACCGAAGATGTAGCAAAATTGAAGTTACTTTAAATAAACTTTACCATCACAGCAAAAAGCAACAAACATCATATAAAGGACACCAACACTTAAGCTACATCAAACAATAAGTAATACAGAGAGCATAAATGATAACATCAGACAATCCGAGGTATAACCAATTAACCAAAGCAATATACAAATATCTGGAAACCAACAGCGCAGCAAATATACAGTCAATAATAATCATAAACTTAAGTATCAAATAATACCATTATAATAATAATCACAATCTTTGAGCAGTACAAAAAAAAAAAAAAAAAAAAAAACAGAACATCCACCTTGGGATGTCAAGACCATCATCAAAGATTACCAAGGACGACCATCAAACTACTGCCGTGAGATCATCGAGACCATCGTGTGGGCAGCAAACAGGAATATCTCCACAAAACACAGATGATCACAACAGAGTCGATGCAACAGCCACACTGCTGTCTCAGAGGAATGGCCCCTCTCCTCTGGCAACTAAGGTTGAGCCACCAACTCATCCTCGATAACTTGGCTGAAGTTCCCATCATCAAACACTGCAGAAGACAACCGGTAACAACTACCTGTTAAACCAAACTAAAACTTCTTTCAGTTTTCTTCTGAAGATGGGAAGAGAAACCCACCAGATTCCTGTGTATAACTTGTTTACTTGTAAATATTTACATGTTCCTTTTAATCTCGAGTACTTTCAGGTCCTAACTGTGACCCTTTTTCAAGAGATGAGGTAGTCAGGCTGGTTCAAGGCCCAGCAATCTTCTGGAACTTCTTCTCCCTGTGCTGTCATTTATATGATGGCTGTCCTGGTTTCCATTCTCTTGAGAGTTGTTAATCTCCTCCTGTCGGTCTGATATCCCGATCTGATGATCAGTGGTATTAACCCTTGTGGTATGTGAGTAGTCACCATCGGTCTGTTGGGCAGGAGACCTAACCCCTAGGTCAGAAGGGTCGATCTTAGCTTCTTTTAATATTAAAGATCGGCTTATGGGATCTTCTGAAGTAAATCCTTTGTTTCCTTCTATCACTTTAATCTGTCTGATGAGTGCCCCTTCCACTACCATCCTATGACCGATGTTATTGCTTTTGTATATAAGCCTACTATTTTTAAAATCCATCCTATGGTCCTTTTTCCAACAATGCCTTGCTATAGCACTCCCCTGTGAGTTGAGCTGTACTGCCCTCCTGTGTTCTTGGATTCTAGTCCTTATTCCCCTACCTGTTTCACCCACATATTTGTCTCCACAATTGTTGCAATTAATTATGTATGCTTCCCCTATATCATCTGCATTACTGTCTTCCAATTTATTTTTACATACTTTGTTTTTTACGGTGTTGTCAAAGGTATACACAAATTTATATTTAATTTCTTTCATTTTTTATGTAATTTGTTTCATTTTAGGCATATGAGGGAAACTATTTTCTTGTTTTCTGTATTCCACGTACTCTCCGCATTTTCCCTGTAAAAAATCCTCCTAGCTTTGTTGAGTGCCCTTTTACACCCCTATGGGATTTTCTCCAGTATGAATTCTCATATGAACTGTAAGTTGATGTTTCCGGGAAAATGCTGTCTCACATTCCTTACACATGAATGGCTTCTCTCCAGTATGTATTCTCATATGAACTGTGAGACTTTGTTTCGTGGAAAATGCTTTCCCACATTCCTTGCACATGAATGGCTTCTCTCCAGTATGAGTTCTCATATGATCTGAAAGATGATGTTTCTGGGAAAATGCTTTCCCACATTCACTGCACATGAATGGCTTCTCTCCAGCGTGAATTCTCATATGAACTTTAAGATCTGATTTATTGTGAAATGCTTTCCCACATTCCTTGCACATGAATGGCTTCTCTCCAGTATGAATTTTCATATGATCTGAAAGATGATGTTTCCGGGAAAATGCTTTCCCACATTCCTTACACATGAATGGCTTCTCTCTGGTATGAATTCTTATATGACGAGTAAGCTTTGGTTTATAGGAAAATGCTTTTCCACATTCCTTGCACATGAATGGCTTCTCTCCAGTATGCATTGTCATATGAGCTGTAAGATCTGGTTTCTGGGAAAATGCTTTCCCACATTCCTTGCACATGAATGGCTTCTCTCCAGTATGAGTTCTCATATGACGTGTAAGATCTGGTTTCTGGGAAAATGCTTTCCCACATTCCTTGCACATGAATGGCTTCTCATATGAACTGTAAGATTTGGTTTCTGGGAAAATGCTTTCCCACATTCCTTGCACATGAATGTTTTTTTCTCTCTCCACTGTGATTATTCCTTAATTTTCTTGTTTTACTTCCTTTTTGCAAGTTAGTGGATCTGAAAAGATTTTTCATTCACTACTGTTTTACAAAATTATGAACATTCATCATCAATTCATTAGACTCACAGAATACCTCGTGCTCTATTTCGACGTACATCAATGGATCCACAGACAAAAGGTCACCATCACTGTTTTCACTAAAGGCAGCCATGTTGCTGTTTTCTTGATTTATGGAAGGTAGTGATAATGAACCTTCAGTTTCACTCTTCAAAGGAAATTCTGGAGAATGCTCTGGATTCAATTTAGCTGTTTGTCCTTCAATGTTCACAATATCTTTTCCCCAATAAGCTACAGGTTGATACTACTGTATTACTGCTTTAAACACTTTATAAAAACTGAATCACATTAAAATACAGCAACCTCTTTATATTTTCAGTGAATACATAATGCCATGCAAGAATGATACATAACCCTGTTCTGTAATGACAATGTGTTCAGCTGACTCTTAACAACAAACTGTTTACAAATGATTAGTCAATAAATCTGTTATAAATTAAGTATTACAATATCTTGAAGGACTACAACCAGATTTTCTTGCTGATATATGAATCTAATATTCAGAACAGATTTTATTTGTTGCTGTAATTTGTAAAGTAGGTGTACAATAAGTCATTGTCTCTTACGCTTCAAGAGCTGCTATTGGTAATGTTACATGTAGTACCATCAAACACACAATCATTCCCAAAATCTTGATGCTGCTCAAAACTGATGAAGGAAGGAAGGCTCTTCTGAGGAAGAATCTGAAATCAAAGAAAGCAACAGAGTTAGGAAACATAATGCCACAACTGAAACAAAATGACATTTCTATAATAAAATTAAGTTTTATATATAATTAGGGCAAATTATTTAAGCGATTATGCTTGAATGTAAAGCATCCTAAATTCAAAATTTGTGGTATTCGTCAGTTGCAAATTTGGGGAGAAGGCCCCACCCACTGCAATGGGAGCATAGCCCAGTGCGTCATTCTATTTTATTGCCCAAAGTCCACGAAAAAAAGGGGAGTAGGGAGGGCTCTGATTCAGCAATTACTTGATATGTACATAAAACTTCATTTTATTGTCAAAATGAAGTTTTCATGATAAAACTAATATTGTAATACTTATCTTAACACCTGAATTAGCCCTGGTTACCCACCAGCCCGAACTATATTCCCGTAACTTTTACCCAGTGATTGGGTGATTAAATGTCAGCGTTACCAACACTTACAGGAGAATCTTGTCAAGCTGAGTTATCTGAAGCACCATTGGCAACGCTGTCAATGCAAGTCCCAGCCGCGCGAGGCCGGGTTCCCCAATTGCTTAATTCATTAATCAAATTGAAGTGGCGAGGAGGGTGGGAATCATTCAGGTGTTCAGGTAAGTATTACAATAATAGTTTCATCATGAAAACTTCATATTGCAATACACTCCCTGAACACCTGAATCAGCCAGATTAACAAAATTTTAAGGAGGTGGGATCAATCTAATTTCAGCCCAACCTGCCAGACAGGAAGGCAGGTAACTCATTATTCACCTACTCTGCCTATATGCATGTATCCTCACCTGGTTATCCACTCGGCAGGAGAGGATGCCTGTAGAGAGAGTACCCTCAACGTCAGTCTCAAGTCTCGGTACTGTCTGAGTCGAGCTACCTCTCATGGTATTCAAACCTCCTCATGGATAGAGGGTAGCAAAATCAACCTACTATGTGGCTTATCAAAGCACTCTCATGTATGGGGGAGTACGATGAACCTCCCATGTGGCTAATCAAAGCATTCTCATGTATGGAGGGGGACAATGAACCTCCCATGTGGCTAATCAAAGCACTCTCATGTATGGGGGGGTACAATGAACATCCCATGTGGCTATTGTAGCCTCGCACCATGTATGGAGAAGTTGAATGTGCAGTCTCTTCGGTTCTTCGCCATATGATGCAGGATTTACACCTGTGCAGAAGAGGGAATTACTGAGAAAGATCCTATCAATCTGGCTCAGCCTAGTTTCATCATGCTACTGTAGCCTAATGCTGCCCCCTATGGATCCTGATCAATTGAGAATTCCAAATTCCTAGACTATCTTGAATACCTAACTTCCCCCAGCCCCCTAGTTTTATCCTGCATTTACAAGATGTGTTGGCTGCCACAAAAGGACCCAGCGAGTAACCCTTCTCTGACGAAAATTGGATGTCCCTGAGGTAAAAGGTGTGAAAACTGACACTGATTTCCAAGTGGCAGCTTCTAAAATTGCCGACACTGAAAATTCCTAAGGATGCTGAAGATGTAGCTATTCCTCTGATACTATGAGCTCTTCGGACGCAAAAGAAGTTGAAGGTTCGATGGTTGAAAGTTGATGAAGAATCTTCTGACGCTTGTTGAATAACTTCTCGAAGAAAGAAACTGACAGCATTCTTGGAGATCGAACGTGAAGGGCATTCTGGGGAAACAAATAACATTCTCGGCGAGGCAAAAGTTTTCGGTCGCGAGACAGATAAGACTTTAAAGCCCTAACTGGGCATAATAGCATCTTGGAAGCGCCTCCTACAAAGTCTTCTAAGGATGCGACTTTGAATGCCCTTGGCAAAGGATTCATTTCGATTCGGACTTTGCAAGTAAGAAAGAAAACTATCTTTCCCCGAAAAGGAGACTGTCCTGGATAACAGCCTGGATTTCTCCGATCCTCTTTTAACTGTAGCCAGCGCAAACAAAAAAAAGAACTTTCTTAGTTAATTGCCTTAGCGGCAGAGACTCTAAAGGTTTGAAGGCTGCCGATCTTAGGAAATTCAATACCACCGCTAAATCCCACAAGAGGGCCCGAAGCGGAAGAATTGGGCATTATTTTAAAAGATCTTAACAGATCATGGAGAATCTTGCTGGATGAGAGTTCCAGAAGATGAAAGCGGAATGTACTGCTCAGCATTGACCTGTACCCAGCAATTGTAGAGTAAGAAAGTCTCTTGTCTCTCCTTAAAAATAGCAAGAAGTCTGCTACTTTTGCAACTGTTGGAAGTGAAATACAATGACCTTGTTTCTGGCACCATCCACGATACATTGCCCACCTGGCCTGGTATAACTTCCTGGTTGATCTTCTCAGACAGAAAGACATTTGCCTAGCCACTGCTTTAGAGAGTCCCGTGTGATGACGGGCGCTCGCTGGACAGTCTCCACGCAGCTAGCTTCAGCATGCGGAGGTTCCGGTGGAAGTAGTGGAAGTGCGGCTGTTTGAGTAAATCTCTCCTCTCTGGGAGGAATACTGAAACTTCTGTCAACAGGTCCAGGAGGTCTGGAAACCAAGGTCTTTGGGGCCAGAATGGGCAGATCAGGGTCATTTGAGTGTTCTTGCAGATCCTGAGTTTTGCTCAGCACTTGTTGTACCATCCTGAAGGGAGGAAATGCATCAGCACTTGCTGAATTGTCCCATGGGTGCAACATGCGTCTGTTTGCAGGACATGGGATTGCAACATGGGGTCCAGTAAACTGGAAGACATGGTTCATCCTGGTGGAGAAAGATCCACCGTCGCTGGCCATCTCTTGAGCAGCAGTTGCACCTAGTCTTGCACTAATGTCCATTTCCCCCCGAGAACTTCCTGAGACCGACTCAGAGCGTCCGCCAAGACGTTGAGCTTTCCCGACATGAATTGGGGAATGAGCGAAACTGTGTGTTCTTCGCACCAGTGGAAAACTCTCTGTGCTACCATATTCAACACCTGTGATCTTGTTCCCCCTCCTTTTAGAGATATGATACTGCTGTAACATTGTCGCAGAGTAACGCTACGGTCCTGTTGCTTACCTGTTCTGCAAAGCAACTCACAGTCTCCTCAACTGCTCTTAATTCCCTGTAATTTATGGACCCCTCCTGATCCAGATCCCTTCAAAGGCCCTGGCCCTGAGATTCCTCCAGGGTTGCACCCCAACCCTGATCTGAGGCATCTGTGTACAGATGTACATCTGGAAGGGGGGAGCCCAACCTTACGCTGGTGGTCAGATGATGTTCTTCTGACCACCACCGAAGATCCTTCAGGCAAGAATCATCCCAGATTATCGACGCGTTCTCTTCGTGGAAGTCCTAGCAATTCCTGAGACACACCTGCAGAGAACGCATCCGGAGACGAGACCCTGGAACAAGAAGGGATAGGGAGGCCATCCGGCCGAGCAGCTTTTTCCATAAGCTCACAGGTTGAACTTTGTTTCACATGAAAGTTTCCAGCTAGCTTAAAATCGCCAGAACCCACTCCTCTGTCAGGAAAGCCCTCAAAAGCGCGTCCGAATCGTCATTCCCAGGTACGTCTTTACTTGAGTTGGAAACAGAGAACTCTTGTCGAAATTGATTCTTATGCCTAACTTCTGGCACAGGTTCAAAAGAAAATCCCTTGCCTACAGAGCCTCGCCTTCCGACGAAGCTTGAACCAGCCAGTCGTCAAGGTATCTTCTCATCCGGAAGCCCTGACGATGCATAATGTCTGAAACAGGAGACATTCACCCTCGTGAATACCTGAGGTGCTGTGGTCAGACCGAAGCAGAGGACTTTGAACTGAAATGTTCCAGTCGGACCTGAGAAATGAAGGAACTTCTGAGATTCCTGATGACTCGGAACCTGGAGATATGCATCCTTGAGGTCCACTGAAATCATCCAATCTTCTCTCCAAATCAACCGCAGCACTGACTGTGAAGTTTCTTTATGAAACTTCATTGAGGTTACGAACTTGTTGAGACCCGGGAGATCTATGATAGGTCTCCAAGATCTGCCTTGGGGGCCACGAAGATCTGGCTATAGAACCCAGGAGAAGGGGAAGCAGGCTCTAATGCTCCCTTCTCTAAAAGGGCTCGGATTTCTAGAGAAGGGGCTCGGATTTCTGTCTCCAAAGCTATCCCCCTGATGGAAGAACGGGAATAACTGGGAAGATACACTGGTGAGCTGGATAGCAGAGGATGAGAATGAAAAGGGACTCTGTAACCTTTCCTTAAGACCTCCACTACCCAACTCTCTGCACCCCACTCCTTCCAGATGTCCCAGAAACGGGTAAGGCAACCTCCTACTGTGCAGGTGAAGGGAACGTCTCCTATTTCCGAAAACCCTTCTCATGATCAGAAGGTTTCGGATCCGAGGCAGAATGGGGAATCTTGGAAGAAAAGTGGACCTTCTTAGGAGATCTTGCCGGAGTTGGAATGCGAGTGTTTAGATGGCGAAGACATTCTAGACCCCTTCGGTGATCTAGCACTCTGTGCTGCTACTCTGATCATGGCTTGCTGCAACTCAACTGCCGATGTAGATTACACAAAGTTGACCATGGCCGAAACATCCTCCTCCTTAAACAGACTGCTGCTGAGTGCCAATGGAGCCCTCAACAGAGCCCTCTTGTGGATGTCCGGAAAATGAGGAGGCAGATGATTTAGAAAATCCCTTCTCTTCTTCCCGAAGAACGTAGTATGACCTGCGGAAATATTCGCCTTGCGTGCTAGCCCCACTGACACCGAAGTGATGAGGTGGTCAATGTTGGATCTGACGGAGTATATCCATCCTGCTTGAGGAACCCCATTAATCAGGATAACATCCACATAGTGTGGGACAATGCCTCCAACTGACTGTGGAAAGTGTCCTCCAAGATACAGGCTTCTCGGGCCGTAACGGATACCAAGTGATTTGAAGACGGAACCCGAGATAGAAGGGCCTCTACCGACTCGTTCAGAGTAACCCTGACACCCACAGAAGGGTTACCCGCAACCCTATAGAAGCCCTTCCGAATAGGAAGCAAGGCTGAATCCTGCCTACCCGACCCTATCAAAGCTGCCATCTTATTGTCAGCCTCTCTCAACGCCTGCTCGACATGGCCAAACCAGACTAGATTCTTTGGTGACTGTGCGACTACTGGTTTTGTTACATAGCGACTTGAACACTGCTTGGTTCGGTTGCATCGGCTCCTCCGGAGCCGTGGACTGCGGATACACCATATGGATAAAGTCCACCATCCGTATGTACTCGGCCTCATTGGCCGAAGGAAAACTAACCTCCGGTATCTGATCCTCATCTTCACAGGAGCTATCTTTGTCAGACTGGTCCGACCGAGCCGAGACCAGAAATGAGACAGGCTGACCCCTAGCAAACGCTAAACTTGACAATCTGGAACACGACACACCTGGGTATGCAAGACAGACACCTGACAAATCAGTCACAAACATACTGGAAGCCACCGGAATATGATATTTTTATGATAAAATAAAGTTTGTTCATACTTACCTGGCAGATATATATATAGCTGTATTCTCCGAAAGGGACCGACAGAAATTCAAAACTAGACTGCATAATGAGATGGGCCAGGTGGTTAGTACCCATTCCCTGCCGCTGGAAGAGGCGGCATCAGGAACCATTCCCATTTTCTATTCAGATTTTCTAGAAACTAGAACTACTGTCTCCTGAGGGGAGGAGGGCGGGTACTATGATTATATATATCTGCCAGGTAAGTATGAACAAACTTTATTTTATCAAAAAATATCATTTTGTTCATGACACTTACCTGACAGATATATATATAGCTGAATCCCACCATTGGAGGTGGGAAGAGACAGAATAGGATTTAGGAAACAAAACTATGTAGGGGATTGACGCCTTGGTTCCTTACCTGTTAGCATTGCTGACTTCGTGATTACTGTCACCCAAGCCTGCTTCTGCTTTACACTAGAAAACTCCAGCGAGGTAGAGACCTATAAAGCTGGTGGAATCTAGATGATCTGTCAACGGGGTGAGACCACAATGTGACTAGACCATATGACCTTACTTTGAGGGTAAGCGACAAACTAACAACCACCTGACCAAGCCTAGTTACGTCAAAAAGATTAACATAAACTAAGGACTGGGGCTGACCACCACTGGTGGAGACCCAACGACCATAAAAACAACACATAAAATATTTAAAAACACAAAAACAAAACTAAAGGAGAGGATGAGAGTGCTTTTGTTCCCAAGATCGTATTTCTGGAAACGTTGGTCCCAGCGCACAGCAATTCTCATAGGACGTCTTCACTTCTGTGAGATAATGAGAAGCATTAAAGACCGCAATTGTTCAGCCAAAAAGTGGCACCCAGAATGTCATTGAGAGACTGGTTTTTCTGGAAGGCCACTGAGGTAGCAATGGCTCTTTCGTGAGCCTTAACCTTCAAAGTTCTCAAATCTTCGTCTAGCACACTGGAATGGGCGTCTATGATGGTATCCGAACAGAAAGAACGCCAGGGCATTTTTCGAGAGAGGTATATCAGGCCTCTTAACCGAGCACCAAAGATTGCTAGAAGGACCTCTACAATCCTGGGTCCTCTGCAAATAAAATTTTAGAGCCCTGACAGGACACAGGGTTCTCTCAGGTTCTTGTCCAGTGATGTTAAGTCAAGCCCTTAATTTCGAAGGACCTGGGCCAAGGGGAAGACGGGTTTTCATTCTTGGCAAGAAACATAGGGCTCAGAGAACAGACAGCATCAGGGCCTCTGAAACCTATAATCTTGCTGATCGCTTGAAGTTCACTAACTCTGACAGTTGCCAGAGCAGTTAGGAAAATAGCTTTCTTGGTTACATCTTTGAAGGAAGCAGAATGTAAAGGTTCAAACCTCTTCGACATCAGGAATTTTAGAACTACATCTAAATTCCACGAAGGTAACTTAGGGGAGGCTACCTTAGACGTCTCAAAAGACCTAAGAAGATCATGAAGGTCTTTATTGTCCGATAAGTTCAGGCCTCTATGCCTGAAGACCGTTGACAGCATACTCCTATAGCCTTTGATGGTAGGGACTGCCAGCTTCAAATCCTTTCTCAGATAAAAAAGGAAGTCCGCTATCTGGGATAGAGAGGTCGTGGTGGAGGAAATTCCCTTAAGTTTACACCACTTCCTAAAAATGACCCACTTGGACTGGTACACTGCGCTGGAAGAGGCTCTCCTGGCGTTAGCGATCGCTTAGCCACTGGTCTAGAAAAACCTCTCGCTCTGAGCAAGGTCTCGATAGTCTGTATGCAGTCAGACTCAGAGCGGGGAAGATTTTTGTGGTACCTCTCGAAGTGGGGTTGTTTGAGAAGATCTGTTCTCAAGGAAGCGTTCTTGGAAAGTCCACCACGAGAGACATGACCTCTGGGAACCACTCTGCTGAAGGCCAAAAAGGAGCGATTAAAGTCATCTCGTCGTCCCTTCTGAGGCTACAAACTTCCTGACGACTTCCCCAGAATCTTGAATGGGGAAAGCGTTGCACAGATCTAGACCCTTCCAGTCCCAGAGAAAGGCATCTATTGCTAGGGCTCCTGGGTCGAGAACTGGAGAGCAGTAAAGGGGCAGCCTTGTGGTCCTTGAAGCTAATTCAGGTGTCCACCAGGGGACGTCCCCAAAGCTTCCAAAGATCCTGACACACTTCTGCGTCTCAGAGTCCATTCTGTTGGCAGAAGCTGATGTTGTCGACTGAGAAGGTCCAATGGAAGGTTACATTCTCGACCCCTGCTACAAAACGAGTGAGAATCGTCACCTTGGCGACAATGTGCCCATAGCAGGATCTCCTTGGCGATCAAGAACAGGGACCGAGAATGAGTACCTCCCTGTTTCTTGAGGTACGCCAGGGCCGTGGTGTTGTCGGAGTTGACTTGAATTACCCGGCCTGCAACTTGATCTTCGAAGAACTGAAGAGCCAAGAAAATCGCTTTCAGTTCTTTTAGA
The DNA here is from genome assembly GCF_040412425.1 of Macrobrachium rosenbergii. Lineage (NCBI taxonomy): Eukaryota > Metazoa > Arthropoda > Malacostraca > Decapoda > Palaemonidae > Macrobrachium > Macrobrachium rosenbergii. The sequence goes on from NW_027100729.1 coordinate 3,116,084, forward strand.
TTTATGTGCCAGGACACCTGTTCCCCTTTCCAGGTGCCTGACACTTCCTCCTCCCCTAGTGTTGCTCCCCATCCCGACATGGACGCGTCGGAAAACAACACTAGGTCGGGGCTCTGAAGATAGAGAGAGACCCCTTCTGCCAACTTTCAGGATCGAGCCACCACCGAAGATGGTCCTTGACAGAGAGAGAGATCCTGAGAGACCTCGTCTAAGTCCTCCTTGTTCTTCCAGTTGTCCGCAAGAAAGAACTGTAGGGTCTGAGATGCAACCTCCCAGGGAAACAAACTTCTCCAGTGATGAAATGGTCCCCAGCAGACTCATCCATTCCCTCACCGAGCATGTTTCTTTCCCCAGGAAGGCCGAAAGGGCGTAAAGCAGTGCTGCTGACGTTCCTGGGATGGAAAGGATTTCGAAAACCCGCTGAATCCATCCGAATCCCCAGATAAAGAATGGACTGAGAGGGGATCAGATGCGACTTCTCTAAATTCACAAGAAGTCCCAGGGACTTTGTCAGTTTCAAAGTTGAATGCAAGTCCTCCAGACACCTTTGTTCGATGTGGCTCGGATGAGCCAGTCGTCCAGATAGAGCGAGATCCTTATCCGGCAAGATGAAGCCACCGGGCAACGTTCCTCATCAGGACTGTGAATACCATAGGAGCTGTACTCAGTCCGAAACAGAGAGCTCTGAACTGGTACACTCTTCCCCCCAGGACAAACCTCAAATACTTTCTCGACTGAGGATGAATGGGGACATGAAAATACGCGTCCTGTAGGTCAGAGAGAGACCATCCAATCGCCTGGTCGCAGTGCATTGATAACCGACTGGGGCGTCTCCATTTTGAACTTCTCTTTGACGACAAAGTTGTTCAGTCTGCTGACGTCCAGGACTGGTCTCCACCCCCCTGACTGTTTTGGAACCAGGAAGAGACGATTGTAAAAACCTGGAGACTCCAGATCCAGGACTCGCTCTATGGCCCTTTTCTGGATCATTTCTTCCAGCAGATCTAAAAAGGATCTGTTGCTTCTCTGGCTCCGGTAAGAAGGCGACAGATCTGGGGAGTAGAGGACACAGGGGGTTTGGAGAAGAGGATCCTGTAACCTTTTTGATTACATTGAGGGACCAGGAATCCGCCCCTCTTACTTTCCAGGCTTCCGAAAACAGGAGAAGCCTGGCTCCTACTGGTGTCTGGAGGTGAGGAAAGTCACTTCTTGCCCCTTTGGGAAGAAGGGGCTCCGCCTCTGGAGAGACCTCTTCCTCGCGAAAAGGGTCTAGAGGAGGAAGATCTCCCACGAAAGGGCTTCTGTCTCTTCGGGGGAAGTCCTTTGAAGACGAAAGAAGGGACACTAGGACGTCTGGAAGACTGAGCAAGGAGATCCTGAGTAGCCTTCTCCTTAAGGCTGGAGGCGAGATCCTTGACAAGCGGCTGGGGAAGAGATGGCTAGAAAGAGGGGCAAAAAGTAACTCAGCCCTCTGAACAGGAGAAACTGACTTGCAGCAGCGAAATTGCAGTACAAAGCCCTCTTCTTTAGGAGGGTTGTACCAAAATGTGAAGCCAGTTCATCAGCGCCATCCCTGACGGCCTTGTCCATGCAAGACAGTACACTGGACAGCTCCCCAGAGAAATAGAATCCGGACTCGAGTCCTTAAGTCCAAGGCCCCCAAGCACCAGTCCAGAAAGTTAAAAACCTCCATAGACTTGAAAAGGCCTTTCAGATGGTGGTCGGTCTCAGAAAGAGTCCAAGACACCTTAGCCGAAGAAAGAAGAGACCTCCTTGAAGCATCAACGAGGCTGAAAAATCACCTTGAGAGGAAGAAGGAACTCTTGAGCCAATTTCCTCTCCCGTCTCATACCACATTCCAGCTTTCCCGCACAATCTAGACGGGGAGAGACCGGTTGAAGGAAGATTTTCCTTGAGACTTCCTATCTTCCATCCACGCATTGACTCTCTTGAGAGCTTTTCTAGTAGCCAGAGAAGTCTTCATTTGTAGGAAGCTTTTGGCGATTTCCTCACCTTCAAGAAGCTAACTGCGAAGGAGGGGAAAGAGGAGCAGAAGGCTGAAATTTATCAGGAAAAAGTTCCTTAAGCATGCTAGCCAAAACCCGGTAGTCGGAGAAAGACGAAAGAGGGGGCTGCTCTTGTTCTGCAGAGTCCGACTCCTGAGACAAATCAGCCTCTTCGACAGGAGCGACAGGAGAGTCTTCCGGGGCTAGAGAGAGACAAAGACCTTTGGGTCCAATTCGGCCCAGAGACCTCTTCTCGTGGGAAGAAGCCGAAGAAAAATGATGAACAACTCGTACAGGAGCGTCCTGCCGAGCGCCCTGACGAGAGTGTCCTGAGGAGCGACCCTGTCGAGCGTCCTGGGAGAACCCTGACAAGCGTTTCCTGCTTCACAAGCAGCCGGCGTCCTGAAGAGCGCCCTGTCTCACAAGCTGCCGAGCGCCCTGATGAGAGTCCTGACGAGCGACCGCCGAGCTTCTTTTGACGAGAGTCCTGAAGAGCGTCGTGCAGAGATCGGGAATAACGAAGCGTCCTGGGGAGCGTCCTGCCGAACGTCAAAACGAGAGCGAAGCAGGAGGAGAGGCAAGAAAGAGCGTCTTGGCGCGAATCTTCTTACTAGCGGCAAGCCGAGCTGCAAGAGGAGCGTCCTGATCAACCAGCGTGTCACGACGGGGCAAGGAGAGCTGATGATCCTTAACAGAACGATGAGGGCGACTACAGAAACCGCAGGGGAGAGAGACGAACGAAGAGAAGGAGAGGGAGACCTCTTAGATCTTTTAACTGGCAGCGACAAATCCTTGAGGCTATAAATGATTCACAAGAGGAATTCCTTCTCCTTAGCAGCGAGAAGGGAAGCTAACTGCCGCTGCATATCTTGGATAAGACGATTGAGAGGAGAGGAAGCCCTCTCAGGAGAAGGGCTGCTCTTATGAGAAGAAGAGGGGGAAGGAGACGTCCTCCTCCTTCTACCAAGGGCGACAGGGGCTCTCTTCTTGGTGCGGCTGGGACGTTCAGCAACGTCCTCCTCCGAAGAAATCCTGGTCCTCTTCTGCGGCGGCAAATCTCGCAGCCAGTCGGGAGAAGATTCCAAAGCACGAGAAAGAGGAGAAGAAGCGTCCTCTTCAACGCGGCTCCTCTTGAAAGGACGAGAGTCCAACCGAGAACGTGACCCCTTATGTGGAGAGGCGCCTCGGAGGACGAAAAGCAATCGTTGAAGGATCCGTGCGCGAGCACAATCCTTGGCAGCCTGGGGAGACGTCAACAAGGCCTGCCAAGGGACGCCAGATCGGTGGGGGTCCCCGTAACCCTCTTGCGGCAATTTTGACATGCCCATTCCCTAAGTCCTGGGAGTTCGGCAGAGGTCTAGGCCTAGAGGAGGCATTATAGGGCCGATCTGACGCCCCCTCCACAACACTGGGGGATCACACTTCACTGCACTTTGATCGCCAACACCTTAGACTCCAAAGTACGAATGGAGTTCAAAATCTCTGCGCAAGGGCATTACCTTCCGCAGACTCAATCACAGGGTTAGAAGGCGACTCTACAGGGAAAGGAGAAGCATTAGTAGGGTTAACAGGAGATAAATTAATACCCTGACTCCCACCTACCGACACACTCCTGGAGGAAGACCTCCTGACACGATCACGCTCTAGCTTTGCACAACGTAAGAATCGTAAGCCTTCCAATCAGAATCAGGCAACGATTCACACTCCTTGCAGCGATCATCCAACATACAGACATGCCCTCTACATCTCATGCATACTGTGTGAGGGTCTGAAGCTTTCGGTAGCCTCACCTTACACTCCTTCACAACACACACCCTGAAACTAGCAGAACTAGATCCAGACATCTTGTTCAAGGAAAAGCCAAAACCAAAATCAAAACAGTCCAAAGAAGCGTATGCCTATCCACAAAGCCAAAGTCAAAAAACCAAAAGACAATCAGAATACTTAGTGGAAAAGTTTTACGAAATCCAGGCTAGGAGGTATTGACAACAGGTGTTGACAATACCGGCGACAGAGAAAATCTGAATAGAAAATGGGAATGGTTCCTGATGCCCGCCTCCCAGCGGCGGGAATGGGTACTAACCACCTGGCCCATCTGCGTGTGCTGTAAGTTTTTGAATTTCTGTCGGTCCCTTTCGGAGAATACAGCTATATATATATCTGTCAGGTAAGTGTCATGAACAAAAGATTGTGCAAATCCTGCACCCTCCACAGACGATGACGCAACACCTGGGTGAACAACGCCCCCCACTCCTGGAAGCAGAGACCGCAACACCTGAACGCAAACCAGGATGCATCAGAGTTGCGTGAGACTGGGAATCCAGAACAGAAGATCCACTAGTTAAGGAACAACAGGGAAAGGGTCCTTGATGACCCGAAATCAACCCCGAAACTACATAAACTGCCTTAGCCGGAGGGACAGAGAAACCTGTTGGAAAAGTTGAGAAAGAAGGAACCGAAGGAGGGAAGAAGGAAGAAGCCACACCTTGGGCAGGTAGAGAATGTCCCAGCTGGCCCAGAACTCAAAAGAGTTTTAAAGGGAAGACTACGAGGTACCAAACCCAAGGTAATAGAAAAAGATGAAACACCAGTCATCTTCGGTACCAGAGCGATTGTGGAAACTATCAGTACCGAAACATTAACCGTTGAAGCATGATCTGGAGCCTTTCCTTAATGTTTGGATTATGCCTCTACCATCAGACCTGAAGACAAAGTCAGATTAGGGGAGGGAGACTCCACTCGCTCTGGGGGAAAAAAATGAATCCCTAACTCAGAGAAGTCCCTGAGAAGAGGTCGTCCTGATTGTCCGCTCCCCAATGTCATTCCACACCCGACGAAGAAGGAAAGAAGACAAAGGGGAATCCTCTCTTGAAAGAGAGGCAGCCCGAAGGGTTAGCCACCAAGGGAGTCATTGGGGGGCGTGTAACCCTCAGATGACGTCTTGGAAGGCTTACTCTAGTACTGTTTCCTCCATTCAAACCTCGCCCACTGCTCAGCCGACCAAGAGCAAGACTCAGTACAAGGAGAATAATGGGAACACACACGCCCACTGTAAGAAGAGCAAAGGGCGAGGGGGTCCACATCAACTTTAGATCGAAAACTATTATATTTCTTCCTGCCAACACACTCTCTCAAAATTGGCTTACAAGGTTTATTAATCACAAGATTTTTACGATGGAGAAAATGAATACACAATGCATGACAGCAGTCCCAGAAAAGATCCCAGCGGAAAACAGCTCAATTTTAACATCGGGCAGAGAATGAAGAAACACGTCTGTACAACACGGCAACTGGAAAGCAAATTGGAATGTTTACATCCGGGAAGTTTTAAAAGGCGGTAGTTAACTACATAATCAAGTTTTCTAAAGTTATAACGGCCAATTTATATAATTATTATTATTGATAAGTAAAAAAAAGTACAGTTTGTATACCATGGCAGAACAAAATAACAATTTTTAAAAGTAAATTGTATTTTTCCTAACTATACAAACCCGAGGTCCTTTACATTATGAGATTACTTTCAGGCGTAGGCTGGAAACGGCCGTTGAACTTCAAACAAGGTGGATTAGGCAGTTAACTACTGTCCGGGAGGCGGGAGCCCCGCCTACCCGGACGTAAACATTCCAATTTGATTTTCGGCCCAGGTACAGATTGAGGGGTGGCATGAGGTGGGCATAATTGTAAAGGACCTCGGGTTTGTATAGTTAGGAAAAATACAATTTAATTTTAAAAATTGTTATTTGTTCCGACACAATATACAAACCCTCGGTCCTTTACATTAGGAGACTCACTGATTGGAGGGAGGAATCTGAAAAAAGTCTCTCTGAACTGACTGGAGTTCACCACCTTGTCTTCCCTTCCTGGTCGTGAGAGCGAGGAAGGGAAAAATTGCCTCTGACAAAAGATCGGGTTGTATGAAACGCAAGATCAGTTGTCAGACTTCTAGGTCCCTTTGCATGAAAGAGGAAACGTCAGTTCATGTAAAGTAAGCTAGGAAGAATAGATGTCGGATGACAATAAGGCAAATACAAGTTTTGGGTTTGTCTCAAGTCATGGACTCCCTCCTCCCCTTGCAAGAGGAAGGAGTGGGGTTGCTTCTATTAACCTGAAAGGAAATAGAACGGAAGCTCTAGTTATGTGCTTACCTGCCTCGATCGCCCGGTCCAGCTTGTAACGGCTCGTCCGCTCCCTGCCCGTGGGAAGGAAGCTTAGGATGGGGAGAGGAATAGAGGCCAGTCACTCCAGAATCATCTCCCAATCACACCGTACAACATAGGCGAGATGCAACCTGTCCCGCTAGGGGAGCTGGATAAGCTACACAACTTGTTGAGCAGCCACCACAGGACCCAAGGAAAAAGTGTCCAAGGACTTGTGTGCAACATCCCGGAGGTAGAAGGAGGTGAAGGTAGTCTGTCGGGACCACACCCCTGCCTTCAGTACCTGTGGTACCGACATATTCTTCCGGAATGCCAGGGACGGACCAATGCTGCGGACCTCGTGAGCTCTCGGACGAAGCGTACCGGTGTCGTCTTCTCCTGCAGCAGAGTACGCTCTCCTTATCATCTCACGAAGCCAGAATGAAATGGTATTCTTGGACACTTCTTTCTTGGTCGAGCCAGTACTAACGAAGAGTCGTCGACACTCAGGCCGGAGGTGCCGAGTCCTCTTCAGATAGCGCTGCAGCACCCTAACAGGACACAGTAGCATCTCGTCTGGATCATTATCTACAAAGTCCTCTAGGGAGGGGATCGTGAAGGACTCGAACCGTGCGTCAGGGACCGAAGGGTTCTGAGTCTTCGCAACGAAATCTGGGATGAAATCGAGCGTAACTGATCCCCATCCCCTCGAGTGTTTAACATCAAAGGAAAGTCCGTGAAGCTCGCCTACTCTCTTCGCCGATGCCAGGGCAAGCAAAAAAACAGTCTTGAGGGTCAGATCCCTGTCTGACAACTCTCTTAAAGGCTCGTACGGTGCACGAGTCAGGCTCCTTAACACGAGAGTCACATCCCATGCAGGGGGCCTGAGATCCCTAGGTGGGCAAGACCGTTCGAAGCTTCTCACGAGTAGAGAAATCTCGAAAGATGATGAGATATCTACTCCTTTCAGCCTTAAGACTAGGCCGAGCGCAGCTCGGTAGCCTTTTACAGCTGAAACGGAGAGAAGCTTCTCTCGGTGAAGGAAGACGAGGAAGTCCGCGACCTGCTGAACAGTAGCTCCGACCGGAGAGATACCCCTTCGACGACACCAACCACAGAAGACGGACCACTTTCCCTGGTACACCGCTGCGGATGATCTTCTGAGGTATCCTGCCATCTCTGTTGCTGCGCGGCGCGAAAAGCCTCTCGCTCGCAAGAGATGGTGGATAACCTCCAGCCGTGAAGACACAGGGAATGCACTGCCAGGTGGAACCGTTGCGCGTGAGGTTGACGCAGAAGGTTGGGCCAGGGGGGGATCTCTCTCGGCGCCTCTGAGAGGAGATCTAGCAGGTCCGGATACCAACTGGCCTGGGGCCACTTGGGTGCCACCAGAGTCATTCTGAGATTCGGGGTGATCATCACTCGGCTGATCACCCGGCGAATCAGACAGAATGGGGGAAAGGCGTACGTGTCGAGGTTGTCCCACGGGTGTTAGAATGCGTCCTCCACAGCGGCCCATGGGTCCGGCACGACGGAACAGAAGACCTGGAGTTTTCTGTTGTGCCGGGTGGCGAACAGATCGATGACTGGACGCCCCCACAGATCGAACAGCCTTTCCGCTACCTCCTGATGGAGGGACCACTTGGTCCCTACCACCTGGCTCTGGCGGCTGAGCTTGTCTGCCACGACGTTCCTCTTGCCTGGAATGTACCTGGCTGACAGCTCTACTGAGTGAGCTATGGCCCACTCGTGCACCTGCATCGTCAACTGATGAAGCTGGTGGGATACCAATCCCCCCTGCTTGTTGACATATGCCACTACCATGGTATTGTCGCTCATCAGTACCACGGAGTGTCCCATCACTCGATCCTGGAACTCTTGGAGAGCCAGGAAGGCCGCCTTGAGCTCCAGGATATTGATGTGAAGGTGCTTGTCGTCTCGATGCCACACTCCCGAAGTCAGCAACTCCTCCAGGTGTGCGCCCCATCCCTCGGTCGATGCGTCCGAGAAGAGAAGCATGTCCTGAGGGGGGGTATGCAGAGATACTCCTATTAAGAGGTTCCTGTCATCTAGCCACCAGTGCAGGTCCCTCCTCACTTCCTCGGAAAGAGGAATGAGGAAGGACTGGGGGTCCCGGGACTGGGACCAAAATTCCTTTAGCCTCCACTGGAGAGACCACAGGTGAAGGCGACCGTGAGGCACTAGCTTCTCCAAAGACGACAGGTGACCGATGACGACTTGCCACTGCCGAGGTGGTTGTTCCTGTCGAGACAGGAACAACTGTGCTGCCTGCCTGAACTTGCTGATGCGAGAGTCCGAGGGAAAGACTTTTGCTGCCACCGTGTCTATCAGCATGCCCAGGTACTTCGTCCTCTGCTTGGGGATGAGATCTGACTTCTCCAGATTTACCACAATCCCTAGATCTTGACAAAACTCGAGAAGACGATCCCTGTCCTGTAGCAACTGCGAGTGAGAGCTCGCCAGGACTAGCCAATCGTCGAGATACCTCAGTAGACGTATCCCCGCGAATGGGCCCAAGCTGACACGAGAGAACACTCTCGTGAACACCTGGGAGTAGTCGCGAGCCCGAAGCAAAGCAAAGTGCCCTGAATTGGAAGACCGACTCCCGAGGATGAAGCGAAGGTACTTGCGAGAGGACGGATGGATGGGTATCTGGAAATACGCATCCTTCAAGTCCACCGTAAGCATGAAGTCGTTCTCCCTGATGGAGTTCAGCACGGACCGCGCTGTTTCCATCGTGAACCGAGTCTGGCGAAGGAAACGGTTCAAGGGAGAGAGGTCTATGACTGGTCTCCATCCCCCTGATGCTTTCTCCACGAGAAAGATACGGCTGTAAAAGCCTGGAGACTGGTCCGACACGACTTCCACAGCATTCTTGCTCAGCATGGCCTGCACTTCTTGCTGTAGTGCGATGTCCTTCGATGAACCTGCAAGATACGTTCGGAGATGGACCGGAGAGAAGGTGAGGGGAGGCCGAGACTCGAAGGGTAGTAGATATCCCTCCCGAAGGACATCCACTATCCAGGTCTCGGCTCCCTGTCGCTGCCATGTTGCCCAATGGCTCGACAGGCACCCCCCCACCTTTGGCAGCTTCTGGGGGGGAACGCCGCCCCTAGCGTTTCCCCTTCTTCTTCTTTCCTTTGCCCCCTTTACCAGACTGGAAAGGGGGCTGAAAAGGGCGGGAGAAACCCCCTCTTTTCGAGGAAGAAGAAGGCTGGGTGTTCCTCGGGAACCCCTTCAAGACTGGGACTTCTTAGGGGCCAAGGAAGAGCAAGCCTGGCCCGAAGACCTGGCTGCAGTGGATCGAGAAGAACCGGAGGTCTTAGCCACTGCCTGGTGGACAAGTCGGTCGTTCTCATCAGCACGACGTTTGTCCACCGTGGCGTCCACCAACTCCCTAGGGAGAGAGAGGAGGAACCCAGCAACGGTCCATTCCGCAGAGCAATTGTCGACTCGGGACCCACAGACCTGGCAAAAGAGAGAGAACCGCGTCTCTTTCGCTTTAACACCAGGTTAGCCCACAGGTTTGCAGTCTGGTGGGCAAGGTAGGAAATAGCCCTACCTCCAGACTGGCACAGTCTCCCAAAGGCAGAATCCTCCCCAGGTATGATAGCGCCTGAGGAAGCAGCCAACCTCGATACTGTGAAGGACCACAGATCGAGCCAGGAGACTGCCTGAAAAGCCGCCACTGCGGTGGCTTCCAGGGTTGCAGCTTCTTGTTGGGAGAGAGAAATGTTCTCTAACGACAATTGCTGCAACGAAAGACCCGGATCCAAACGAGTCAGGTCCGGGTCAACCTGCTTAGTCGACAACGCCCCTTCCGAAGGAGTATAGAAGCGCTTCTGACGAGGTAGAGGAGGGGGAAGAAGCTTGTCCGAGCGACTCGATCGAAGGGAGCTGTCTTGCCCAGACACAAGACCGTTCACTTGATCGAGAACTCCCTCGGCAAGCTCGGACCACGGCAGCCCCACCGAAGCCTTGGGTTCCTTCTTGGGACCCCAGAAGGATTCGAGGCGCGACGGACAATCCACAGGAGAGGCCGTGGCCCCTTCCCCGAGGTCATTGTGCTGACGAATCAGCGCGATAACCTCAGCAAAAGTCCTCTGTATTTCGGGGGTGTCCGCATCCTGGGGCAGGGGACCCTCGAGTCCTTCCAAGGTGCGGTCTTCCCGAACTACTCTCCCTGCAGGAGGGGGAACCTCGGCAGACCCCTGAGGACCTTCCTGAACTACACGGGCGTAAGACCTGGTCGAGCCAAGGACCGAGCCAGGTGCATACCCCCATGCAGCTGGACTCTGAGGAGAATGATCCCCAGAGTTCCTCCACTCCGACTCACGCCCCCTGGAGGAGACCGAAGGGGCGGAGGGGACAGGCAAGGAAGATCGGGTGCTCCCGCTGCCCTTACTGGCAGAACCAGTAGAGGCAGCAAGCCGAGGGCGGTCACCAACCCGCGGTGATGACGAGCCTTCAGGTCGAGGAGATCGTTTCAACCCAGGTGAAACAATCTCCCGAGAAGAGCGGAGCGGCTCGCGAGAACCAAGCCGCGCATCCGTCTCCCCCGAGCCAGGCTGGCCACGCGGGCGTGGCCGGGGACTGGGAGGAGTCGGACGTCGCGGCTGGTTGATGCGAGCCCACGCTGTCCTCTGGACGCGCCCCAGACTTCTTTGAGGCCGAAGCCTCTCGGGAAGACTGAGCAGGGGACTTCTTCCCTGTCTCTCCTTGCACTCGGTCCCGCGGGGCTGGAACATTGTCCCGGGAACCTGACTTGGCACTAGAAGGGGTGCCAGCAGGAAGAGGCGAAGCACCTGCATGCTCCGACCCTTTCTCTCGTCCCATGCCCTGGTCTGTACGGCGAGAGGTATCTACCGTAGCAGCCTGGGATACCCGAGTCTCCTTGGAGACCCGGGTACTCGGAGCAACTCGCGAACGAGCGCCCGACGCGGTCTCGCTGGCCTTAGAAGCAGGAGGTTTCTTAGGCGCAGCGGGGGGAGTGCCTACCTTGGTCTGCACGCCCTTGGCTCCCGATATCCCTGGCCCGGAGGCCGGGGAAACGGTTCCCTGATCCGAGGATCTGGGAGAGCCAACGAGAGATCCCTCTGCCTTTCCTGTGGAAGGAGGCAGACCCTTAGGAACCTCAGTGCGAAGTTTCTTAGGGGGGAGAGAGACAGGCTTCTTCTTCTTTGGCTGCGAAGCCTCGGAAGGAGAAGAGGAAGAAGCAGCAGACGACGACAACGATGATGAAGATGAAGACGAAGACGACGACGACACCTTCCTAGACCTCTTCTTCTTCTTCACCATCTGCTTCAGGAAAGCAGTCAAATCCCCAATCCAGGACATCGAAGCTGCCGATTCAGAAACCGTAGGAACAACAGGAGGGGCAGCAGCAGCAAATGACGCAACCTGAGCAGAGGGGGCGGGGCTTGGACCAGTCGTTGCCGGGATACGGAAAGCCACGCGCCGAACAGAAGCAGAAGTGGGCGGGGCCAGGGATGCAGGCGCCGCCTCCCCCGCGTGCAAGTTCGGGTCAGGTCTCGGCACAGTCGCTGGAATGGGGATTGAGGCAGACGAAGGGCCGGGCTGGAGAGTCAAACGAGAAGCCGTGTCCAAAGCCAGTCCAGGTTCAGTAACAGGGGCAGCAACAGTCACGTAAGGTAGCGATGACGTCACCATGTAGGAGGGGCCAGGACGCGAGAATGGTGCCAGGAAGCCAGGTGGAAAAGGAACAGCGTGCTGGCCCGTGGATGACGCCGATACCTGGGTGTCCAGATGCGAAGCCACTGAAATCGGCATCTGGACAAATCGAGAAAAGGTGACGGTGGTAGTCGTGGCTGTCACTGCCATATGAGTCGTAACTGGAGGGGGAGCCAGGGCCAAGCCTTCCAGGGCCGAGTCAGGCATACTCAGGTGCAGCCAGGAGAGCTAGGAATCGTAGCCTGGCTATCCAGACCGGTACCTGAAGCATAAGTCGGGTTATAGATGGAAGCCTCCACCCGACCCGGAGGAAAATTTTCCCCTCCGGAACGGGAAGAGACTTCCAAGAGAATGCCGTGGTCCAACTCTCCCCCACGCCCTTCCACCAACGAAGATACGTAAGAGGAAGGGGAGGGGGAGTCCTCACCCGAGGGAGAGGGAGCCAGGAGGGGAAGCTCGCCGGGAGGAAGAAAAGAATCCGAAGTGTTAGCCACCAACGGCGTCGTCGGGGGCGTATTTCCCTCAGACGACTCCTTGGAAGGCTTACGACGGTAACTTCGCCTCCCTTCGAACTTACGCCACTGCTCGGAGGGCCACAAACAACACTCATCACAAGTAGAGTCGCGTGAACACACACGCCCCCTGCAAGATGTGCAGAGTGTATGTGGGTCCACGTCGACTCTAGATCTAAAAGAATTACACTTTTTACCCCCTACCCCGGGACATACACGCTGGGGGAAAGAGGGTTTAGCTGATTTTTCCATTGAAAAACAAAAAAGAAAGATCCCACCAAAATAATGATGAAAAGATGCAGTCAGGCAGAGAGCGAAGAACAACGTCCGCACGCTACGACGGCCGAAAGCAAATTGGAATGTTTACGTCCGGGCAGGCGGTACTCCCGCCTCCCGGACAGTAGTTAACTGCCTAACCACCTTGTTCGAAGTTCAACGGCCGTTTCCAGCCTACGCCTGAAAGTAATCTCCTAATGTAAAGGACTGAGGGTTTGTATATTGTGTCGGAACAACTCAATTTCCAAGGTAATACCAGATGCAGAGGCCTTACTTAGTTCCACCAATAATAATAATAATACATAAAAACAACAATAAAAATAACAACAATAATAGCCTAATAATAATAATAATTATAACAATAAGTTACTATAGTAAACAAGTTAATTAATGCTGATTATAATAACAACAATAATAATAATATCACAATTTTTGAAAGTAACTTGTATTTTTCCTAACAATACAAACCTGAGGTCCTTTACATTAGGAATTACTTTCAGCGTAGGCTGAAAACGGCCATTAAACTCTTGAGCAAGGTGGTTAAGCAGTAACTACCTCCAGGTAGGTGGGAACACCTGCCTGCCCACCTGTAAACATTCCAGTTTGCCTTTCGGTCCAGCTTCAGATTGAGGGGTGGCATGAGGTGGGCATAATATGTAATGTAAAGGACCTCAGGTTTGTATAGTTAGGAAAAATGCAATTTACGTTAAAAATTGTGATTTGTTCCAACACGATATACAAACTGTTGGTCCCTCACTGGTTGGAGGGAGGAATCTGAGCGAGTCTCCTGAACTGACTGGAGTTCTGCACACCTGGGCTGCTCCTCCTGGTCGAAAGGGTGAGGAGGAGTACCGTGCCTCTGACATATTGATCGGAGTGTAAGAACTGCAAGATCAAATGTCAGTTACTAGACCTTTTCGCATGAGTGAGGAAATGTGACTCATACAAAATAGGCTGGAAGAATCTTAGAGTCGGAGACAGTAAGGAAAAGCCGAGATAGGGTTTCCCTTCTTGCCAGTCTCTCCCTCCCCTTGCTAGAGGAAGGAGAGGAATTGTTTTTATGATTCTAGGAGAAAAATAGAACAGGTACTCGATGTATAGTCTTACCGCATCAGCGCCAGGTCCAGCACGTGTTGGTTCGAGTCCTATTCTCATCCCGAAGGAGGAGAAGTAGGAGGACGGGGAAGGAGGAGGACGAGAGGCCAGTCACTCTCGGAATCCTTCTCACTTCCAGAACCAACATCTTAGGCGAGATGCTACTCGTCCTCTTGAAGGAGCCGGGTAAGAAAACACAACTTGTTGAGCAGCCACCACAGGGCCAAGGAAAAAGGTTCCAAGGGCCTGTGGGCAAGACTAAAGGGAGAAGACAAGAGTGTGGTCTATGAGACCACGTCTTGCTTCCAGACTGACAGAAACTTCGGGGATGGACCAAGCCATCGACTTTGCGAGCTCTCGGGTGGAAGGTACGGGTATTGTCGTCGTCAGCTGCCAAGTACCTCCTTCGATCGCTTCATGAAGCCATGAAGAAGATGTGTCTTTAGACACTTCTTCCTTGGGAGAGGGTACTAGCGAAAATGTTGACGACATCCAGGTTAGGAGTGTCAAGCCTTTCAGGAAGTACCACAGCTCCCTAAAGGACCAAGTAACGAATGATCTGGATCATCGTCACAAAGTCCAAGGAGGAGAGGAACAAGAAGGACTCGAACCTGACAACAGATGCCGAAGGATTCGGAGTCCACCTACGACATCCGAGAAGGAGTCGAGGTATTGATCCCCTTCACCTCTTCTTCCATCTACGCCAAGGCTGGAGCAAGATGAGAGATGGTCCTAAGAGGGCACATCTCTATCCGATGACTCTTGTAAGGGCACGTGCAGCATGGGACAGGAACCCTAAATGAGAGTCACATGCTACCCAGGAAACAGTTCCCTGGACAGCAAGACCGAAGAAGCTTCTCATCCATAGCTAAATCTTGACTGTGGAGAAGAAGGCTACTTCAGATAGAAGACTAGGTCGCAAGGGCCTACGTTCTTCACAAATGGAAAGGAGAGAAGCAACCCTCGGCGGAGAAGACGAGAAAGTCCAGACTTGAAGAGTGACTCTGACCTGAAAAGAAGTTCCGCAATGAAACCCACCAGCGAAGACAGCTCCAGTCCCTGGGAGTGTTGCAGAGGACTTCAAGAGATATCCAGCTATATCCGCTGCCGCTCAGCGAGAAAGCCTATGGTTGCAAGGAAAGCTGGAAGGTCTCCCAATCTCAAACGCACCGGGATGTACTGCCCGAAGAACCGCTTCTTGTGTAGCTGCTACAGGAGGTTGGGTCAAGCAGAACTCTTCTCGGTGCCTCGGCTATCAGGCTGGGTGAGAGGCGAAGTCTTCCGGCATTTGTCTGTAACTGGGGGTGAGCAATGTCTGAGAACCCCTAGTGAAACAGACAAATACAGAGGGAAAAAAGTAGATATCAAGTTTCCCAGAAAGACAGCATGCCTCGCCGTAGTGGCCCCTGGGTCTGGTATGAAAGAGTGAGGAAAAAACTACTGACTTGCGCAGGGAGGCAACAGAAAGATGGTAGGGATTCCTCAGTCGAGCAATCTCTTCGTAAGTCCTCGAGTGAGCAGCACTTTCCGTCCCAATCACTCAAACCCGAGGCCAAGCTCGCCTACCAATACATCCCCACAGGGAATGCATCTGGCTCAATGAGATGTCGAGTGCGCTATAGAACACTCGAGTACCTGCAAATGTCGACAGATGAAACAGGAGGAAAAAACGATTCCCTCTTGTTTGTCAACAAATGCCACTACTGTGGTTTGTTGTTCAACCAACCACTGAACCAGAAGGTTGCCTTGAGTCCAGGATGGTGATGAGAAGGTACTAATCATCTCGGTCCCACACCTTCAAGACAAAGTCTTACAGGTGTGAGCCTCTTCCTCAATCGGTGAATCCGTAAGTTGATACACAATGTGAGGGGAATATGCAAGCATATTCGAAGGTTCCTTCAATCAACAGTAGCCCAACTCCTTCCTCATACTTCGAAGAGCAAAGAAGGATGGAGGAATGGAAGCAGACTTCCATTCTCCGCCATGGGGAAGCTTCTGCAAGAAGACAGGATACCGAGACAATTAACTCTAGCCAGGCTGGCATTTCCTGAATCGGGAGCACGGGAGAGGAAGCGGGATGAAAAGAATTGCCGAGATCTAAAGGAATAGATACTTCTCCTGAAGGAATCCATTCCCAGGTCTCGGCAATGTCACTGCCAGCTCCAGAGACTTGATAAGTATCATTTCATCCACGAATCTGCAGTAGGAGAACTTCTTCCTGGTCGATACCTCTGTCTCTCTTCCCTTCTTCCCTCCTCGTTATGGGAAAGTGGGTGGAAAGAGACAGTTACTCGCACTTTCCTAGAAGGGTAGGAGGGGCTATGTTCCGCAATCTTCTATCGAAGCCTGGGACTTCTTAGGAGTTGAGGGGGGTCTGGCTTGAACTCGAGGTCAAGCCGAGATGTCTAAGACCCCAAGGTCTTGGCCATTGTCCAAATGACAAGGCAGCGCCCTGGTACGAACCTTGATTACCGAGGTATCTGGCAAATCTCTGCAAGAGAAAGGCAGAACCAAGTAAGTTTTGTTCCTAAGGACACACCTGAATTAACTCCTTCAAAGAAAAGAATTCATCAGGTCGAGAACGCTCTCGGAAGCCAGGACTGTGGCGGTCCCCGACACTCTCGGCCCCTCGGGAACTGCAAGGGTTGCGAGTGATGAAGACTATTCATTGGGGGAGTTGTGGTCCTGTCCTGAAAACATGAGGGGGATCGCAACTCGAAAAGGAAGACCCTTGCTGCTTCTGAAGCGTGAAACTCCTGTACCTCTGCCCTTGGAGGGAGCCTTAAGAGAGCCCATGAAACCCTCCTTGGCTACAAGACAATCGGGGGACCGACACCCAAAGCACACCAGGCAGCCAAACTCCGAAGAGCTCTCTCTGTCCGTCTTGCGCCTCTACGAACAACCGAGAGGAAAAGAGAACAGGTGAGGAGAAAGAGTACCCCTACCTGTCCTGCCAGTAAGACCAGCAGGAGAGGCAGACCGTGAGTGATAATCAACCGGAGATTACTGTAACACGAAGGAAGAAGAGCGCTTGTGCCATGGCAAAGCGCTTTCCTGGGAAGAGCAAAATAAAAGTTCCCTCAAACAGAGCCGAGAACCCGATTTGGAAAAAACTGAGTGGGGTCGAGCCGAGCCAATCACGCGAACGCGATCCACACTGAGAGGTATGCGGTGGACAGGAGGCAGGCTGGTCGAGCCAAGCCAAGCCGAGCCAGTCTCGCAAGTGCGACCAAGGGCCGGGTGGGGTGAGCAAGCCGAGCGAGCCGAGCCGAGCCAGTTTCGTAAACGCGACCAGGGGCCAAGCCGAGCCAAGCTGATTGCGCAAACACAATCGGAACTGGACAGGGCGGGCGGAACTTGTCTGCCGTGAACTATTGCTAGTTTCCCGAACTCTAAACTCAAACGTCGAGGCCACTCGAGAAGAAGGTTCAAAGGGGAATTCTGTGTCTGCTATCCTGCATGCTCGAACCCTAAGGTTCAAGACACAAGTATGAAACCTGGCTGAGCAACTGAAGCAGCTGGCGGGCAGTATTGAGACACCTGGCGTCTCGGCACCCAGACACCCGGGCGTCTCGGCACCCAGACACCCGGGCGTCTCGGCACCCAGACACCTGGGTGTCTCGGCACTTTCTCTCGTCCTGTGCCTCTCGTCAGGCGAGCGCTCGTGATTCATAGAATTTGAGCTACCCACGAGACTTCCAAAAATCAGGAGCGGCTGCTTTCAGTTTCCTAAGAGACTGAAAGAGCCAGGCACAGAACCAGTCTTAGACGCAGACTTCCAAGACTGGCAATGAGGGCGTGGCCTCGAGAGGCCACGCTCTTGCAGCCCCCGAAACACCACACCCCACAGGAGAATGCGAATCAGTTCCCGCCTGAGGGAGGGAAGAGCCAACGAGAGAAACTTGTCTCCCAGAAGAGAGTCAGTCCCTTAGAAGTCCCGCAGCACTCCCGAAGGGAATCTCTTCCCTGCTTCTTCTGATGTTCGAACCGACAGGATTGACACACCAGGCTGGGAACCCAACCAAGCACTGGCAAGCACTCAGAGTGCTTGTGGTGCTGGTGGGAAGAGCTGAGACTCCTGGGTGCCTCAGCCCTTTCTCTTGCATTGCTCCCGAACTGGGCTGAGGAAATAATCTACAGACCAGATTGGGATACTCGATATTCCATAGAATCTCAAGCACTCGGAGCGGCTCATGAATGAGCACTCAAAGCAGCCCCCGTCTTAGAGGCAGAACCTCTAGGGCTGGGAACGGGATCGCAAACCGAGGTCTGCGTGCCCGTGGCTCCCGAAACACAAAACCCACGGCTATGCCAATCAGTTTTCTAACCTAAAGGTCGGGAAGACCCAATGAGAGACCCAATGCTTCCTCGGAAGGAGGCAGTCCCTAGACATCCAAGGGCATCAAGGGCAAGAAGCAGCCTTCCTCTCCTTCGGCCAACGAGGTCTGTCCGATTCCCGGGACCCCCTTGGACCTCAGGAGAGGAATGGAGGGCACAGCAGAAGACGAAATTGAAGATAAGATGAAGACGGCGGCTACTTCCACAGGGCGACTTCCTTCACCTCCACTCCGACATCTACAGGATGGTGGACACGAAACATGGTAACCTCCAGGATAGTCAGGCAGAAACACAACGGAAGTGGCCCAGGACACCACCACCAGGAGAAGCGGCAGGCATGATCAGGACAGCTGATGCAGGAGCTACGGCAGCGGTTTGGAAGGCGGAGCTACTGCAACAGCCAGGAACGTCACTTCCACAAGGCAACTTCCTTCCCTTCACGCCAACATCTTCTACAGGATGGCAGACATCGTAACCTCCAGGGCAGCTGGCAGGACCACAACTGAAGTGGCCCCGGGCACGACCACCAGGAGAAGCAGCAGGCATGATCAGGACAGCCGATGCAGGAGCTATGGAAGCGGTTCGGAAGGCAGGAACTACTGCAATGGCCAGGAACGTCACAAGTAAGTCAACAGCAGCGACAGGAACGATCAGGACGACTGCGGCAGGAGACCAGGAAGAGCCGCCCACAGACTGTCGTCGAGTTAACAGCAGCGTAACACAGGGAACAGCAGGAGCAGATGGACCACAGATATACCAGAGGCACTGGCACAGCATACATGAAGGCCAGCAATGGATCCACATCAGTGGGAACAGAGTCAGAGCGATCCCGACGTGGAACTACGTCATCCAGCCAGGTATTGTGGTCGATCCGGAAGTAACACTAATGAACATCGGGACTCCTTCATGCGAGATATCCCCTGAGATATCCAGCCAACTATTGCTGTGTCTGCGATGCTCACTGTCAACCTGAGATGATTAGAGAGGGAAACTCCTCTCGCTATGAGGGGAACTGCCCTACGAAGTGAGAGGAGGTACCCAAGAAGAGGTCGCCCGACTGCCCGCCCCCCCAACTCCCCTCGTGGTCTTCGCCTGATGAGCAAGCGAAGAGGGCGAAGGAGAGATATCTCTACTGAACGAAAGATAAGGAAGAACCTACGGGGAGAGAAAAGGACGGAGGGGAGGCCACCTAGGGCCCCGTGGAAGCGTAACTTACAGACGACTCCCGCAACCTCCCACCTGCCCCGCAACTCTCTAAGCGCAGGCGGCGAAAACAACACTCAGCACAAGTAGGAAGGAAGTAGTCATGCCTTTGTACACGGAGGGCGGGAGCCCAAGAAAGGAAGCGAACTCTTACGTCCCGATCAATGTACGGGAGCGAAGATATTACGTCCCAATCTAATATTTCTGGTTGTACAGGGGAACGCCTCCAGTATCTAAATAAAGGGCTACTGGGGAGAAGCATTACCACTCAGTTATGCTCCTTTAAATACGCCCTTGGCCGTCAACCCAAGACACAGCGCAGGGGAATGACGGCTATGCAAGGTTATCACAAATCGTGAGTTTGTATTCATAAATATCAAACACATGTAATATATACACAAATTACATTAAGATCCCACTGGGATAATAAGAGCGTAACGACAGTCAGGCAAGGAGATCTGAAACCACGTCTGCAACGCATGACGGCTGAAAGCAAACTGGAATGTTTACATCCGGGCAGGCGGGTATTCCGCCCTGCCTGGCGGTAGTTACTGCCTAACCGCCTTGCTCAAGAGTTTAACAGCTGTTTTCAGCCTACACTGAAAGTAATTCCTAATGTAAAGGACCTCAGGTTTGTATATTGTGTCGGAACAAATATTATTTCGGTGTTTTCTTGGCATTTTCAATTATTCCATTCTAGATTTCAGCCAGAATTCATTCGTTTTCTGTACTTTTCTCACACCGCCAAGTACTCTGTATTGAGATGTGAGAGGTTTGGAAACTTGACAATGAATGATTTTCCGGTTGAAATCTTGAATGGGATGATTGAAAACAGCAAGAAAACAGTCGAAAAATGACATTTTTATGATAAAATGAAGTTTAACACATACAACTTACCTGTTAGTTACATATAGCTTTAGTCTTGACGTCACGGCAAAATTTCAAAACGCGCGGCAGCGCCAGTCCGAATATCGGGTGATCGCCCTTACCTGCCCTCTGTCGGGGTACTAGGAACTATTCCAACATGCTTCAGAATAATTTTGCCGTCACGGGGCGACATTGTTGTCGGTACTCCGAGCGAAATTTCATTGTATCTGCCTACATCGAGCTGTTTTCACTTGGTGAACTCTCTTGTTGGTTTGCGGAATTTGCCAGTTATTTGTCACCTATTTAGTCAGGTTTTCTGATAATTATGTCAGATTCTGGGTCTTATACCTTTTTAGGTACGCAGCAAAGGCTGTAAGACGAGGTTGGTCAAGGCTAGTCTTGATCCTCATTCAATTTGTGTGGCTTGTAGAGGTCAGGAATGTTCATATGAGAGGAAGTGTGATGAATGTGTCAGTATGACTGAAAAAGATTGGAAGGCTCTATCTAAGTATGTAAAGAAGCTTGAGAAAGATAGAGCCAGGAAAGCTTTAGCTAGAAGTTCTTCTTCTCTCTCTCAGAAACCGGAATCTCCCTTAGCTATGCAGGAAACTTCTATTAATATCCCCGTGGCTACTAATATTCCTATTCCTGACTCTGATATCCCTGAACCCGTTACGTGTCTGAGTATCAAGTCCAGATGGACGCCAGATTTAACCTTATTGTGGGCGCCATGGAGGATATTGGCGTTAACGTGAAATCCCTTCATGAGCGTATGGATTCTTTCCAAAATATTGTGAATAATTTAAGTGCAGTGCAAAGTGTTAGTGTGGTGGAGGAGGTGGTTGCTCGGCCTACTCGTTCTCCTAGACCTAAGCCTCTGTCAAGCTCCCCTGCTCCTGGGAGAAGACATGCTGAAAGTCCAAGGGAGGCGAGTGGGGTCTGCTCACGAGCATTTACGAACATTCCTCAACAGTCCTGTTGTTTCCCAGGCTGTTTCAGAGCGCCGTTGGAAAGGCGACTCAAGGAAGTGTCTTTCTTCAAGCTCCAGTGATTCATAAGAAAGAGGCTGGAGATTTCCCGACGAAGTCTAGACCATTGAAGAGGTCCAGGAATCTTTAGCCTTCAGCGGTTTCAGAAGAAGAAGCCATTTCGACTTTTCACAGCCTTCCTGTAGTTTTTGGGAGAGTCCGGAGAGATTTTCGTCGTCAGAAGAATCTTCTCCCAGGCGCAAGGCTCATGTGCGCAAGAGGTATAAGACTTCCCATTGGTATTGCCCAGCGCTCCCGGTGTTTCTCCTTTGGTTTCACGTAAGCCTATTTGTGGCTTCTGCGCCTCTTCCTCATCACGATCCTGGCTCTACTGATCATCGTTCCCCAGTTGGATCCTCGTCTACTCATGACTTTCTTTGAAAGCGATGCACAAGAAAATTGGAAGCATTCTTGGCGGGCTCGGAGGGCCTGGTTCTTCTCCAGCAAAGCCTTCTGAAGTGTATTTGATGCCTCCTCCTTCGTCTTAGAGGAGCGCCCAGTACGAAAGCTCCTCCTCGATCTGTGTCTCTTGATCCTCCTTTGGTTCAGGCTCAGGATCAGGCTGCACGCCCTAGTCAGGCTCAGGCACTCCCTCAAGATTTAGCGCTCTCTCAGGCTTAGCGCCTCAGGTAGCGCCAGGTGAGGCGCCATCCCAGGCTCCTTTTGTGGCGCCAGTTCAGGCTCCTCTTGTGGCGCAGGCTCCTCTTGTGGCGCCAGTTCAGGCTCCTCTTGTGGCGCCTACTCAAGCTCAGGCTCCTCCTCAAGCTCTTATTCAGGCTCCTACTCCTCCTTCACAGGATGTGTGTGTGCAAGCAGAAGGTTTTTCTCCTCTTTTCGTCTGAGGAAGAAGTTGTGGAAGAGTTTCCTGTAGACGAACCAGACTCCTCTCGCTGGATTACAAGAAGCTTCTTCGCTTCTTTATTGATAATTTTCCTGAGGATTTTGCACCTGAGAATCCGGCTTCCCCTCTCTCAGTACGCAAGAGACTCAGAAGCCTCCTACCTCTTCCTTTATGAAGTTAGTGCTTTCTATTTCAGCTAAGAAGGCATTAAAGAAAATGAACTCCTGGTTGGAAGACAAGCGTGATCAGGGGAAACCACTTTCTGCTTCCCTCCTTCCAAGCTTTCTACTAAGATAGTGAAGGCTTGAGTACGACACTGGGGAACTTTTTCTCTCTGGGAGCTTCTGCCTCCTCTCAGGGAGACTTCTCCAGTCTCGTTGATTCTACTCGTCGTTCTTGATGAACTCGTGCTCAGATTTTCTTCTCTCCTTCAGAGTTGGACCACCTTTTGAAGAACTTTTCCGAGTTTTGGAAGTCATCAGTTTTATGGACTGGACTATTGGCGCTTTGGGTAGGAAGGTAAAGTCTTTTGGTCTTTCGAAGCGCAAAGATGATTTCTCTTCTGTTATGTCCTGCTTAGATAAAGGGATTCGTGACGGTGCGTCTGAGTTAGCCTCCATCTTCACGTTAGGAGTTCTTAAGAACGACAACTTTGGTGCTCTTTTGTCGCTCGTGGAGTTTCTAGGACTCAAAGATCGGCTCTTCTTTTCGCACCTCAGGATAAGAAGTACCTTTTCCCTCAAGAACTTGTGGCCGAAGTGTCGAAATCCCTTACTCAGAAGTTCCACACAGGACCTTTTGGCGCAATCCTCTCAGAAACCAAAAGCTCCTCAACCTTCTCTGCCAGCGCAAACTCGCCCTCTAGTTAATCAAAATAGGCCCTTTTTCGTGGCAGGCCCTCTCCCCGTACAGGATCTAGTTTCCGGGCAAAGCAAGATTTGTCTCCAGGGCTATCAAACCCTCAATTAAAAAGTGATCTGCATGTCCTCCATGCACTAGTAGGAGCCAGACTTCAGCAGTTCTGGCAAACTTGGGAGGAGATCGGAGCGGACCAGTGGACCACGTCCGTGCTAAAGGAAGGATATTCTATCCCCTTCCTCAAGAGGCCCCCTCTTGCAACAGAACCTTTAGCTTTGACAGCATATTCCAGCAACTTAGAGAAATGCTCGGTTCTGAGTCGAAGTAGACTCCATGCTTTTAAAAGGAGCGATAGAGATCGTGGAAGAAGTCAACTCTCCAGGCTTTTACAACGCATCCTTTTCTTGTTCCAAAGGCCTCAGGCGGCTGGAGACCAGTCCTGGACGTGAGTTCTCTCAACCTTTTCGTGGAGAAAACCAGTTTTCGATGGAGACGATGCAATCCGTCCTCAATTCTCTTCGTCCGGGGATTGGATGGTCTCAATAGATCTGCAGGACGCTTACTTTCACATTCCGATCCATCCCGCGTCCAGGAAGTTTCTTAAGTCTTTCGTTTTCCAGGAGAAGACTTATCAGTTCAGGACTCTGTGCTTTGGTCTGTCCACAGCCCTCAAGTATTCACAAGAGTTATGTCCACTGTTGCCAAAGCTCTTCATCTCAGAGGAATAAAGATCTCTCTCTATCTAGACGATTGGCTCCTTCGTTCCCAGTCTCAGTCTCAGTGCTTGGAGGATTTGAAAGTAACTCTCGACTTGACACAGAAGCTAGGACTTCTAATCAATTGGAAGAAGTCTCACCTATCTCCCTCACAATCCAGGATCTATTTAGGAGTGAGACTGGAAACAGTTCTCTTTCTGGCTTTTCCGTCAGATCAAAGAATCTGACTGTCTCAGAGCAAAAGTCCAGAACTTTCTGGATATGGATACCGTGAAAGGCTTGGATGAGCCTCCTGGGAACTCATTCCGTCAATAGAAAGTTTGTCTCCTGGGGAGACTTCACATGAGGCCCCTTCAATTCTACCTCAGGGAGCAATGGAACAGGAAAACGCTTCCAGACTCCTTCTCCTTTCCAATCTCGGACCGTATCAAGGAGGATCTAAGGTGGTGGTTAGATCTGAAGAAAATTAGAGAAAGGTCTCTCTTTTTCCGTCGAAGGTTGAACCAGAACTGTTTGCAGACTCATCAGAAGTAGGATGGGGAGCGACGTTGGGGGTAAAAGAAATTTCAGGTTTGTGGAATGCGAAGACAAAAGAATGGCACATCAACAAGAAGGAGTTGAAAGCAATCCACCTGAGTCAACACTTCCTACCTTTCAAACAGGACAAACAGTTCTGGTTCATTCAGACAGCACCACAGCGTTGTCTTATATAAAGAAACAGGGGGCACTCATTCTTACTCCTCAGCGAGGTAGCAAGAGACCTCCTTTTGTGGGCAGAAAAGCACAAGATTCTGCTCCTAACGAGATTCATTCAGGAGCCCTCAACGTGAGAGCGGACTCCTTGAGCAGGAAGTACCAGGTTCTGTCCACAGAGTGGATTTTGCACCAAGAAGTGTGCAAGTTGCTGTGGAGACTTTGGGGTCAACCTCTGGTAGACCTGTTCGCGACGAACAAGTCCAACAGGCTCCCAATCTTCTGCTCTCCTGTCCCGGACCAAGCAGCCTTCCAGACGGACGCAATGCTACTGAATTGGTCGGGTCTGGACCTTTACGCCTTCCCGCCGTTCAAGATGTTAAGTGCGCGGTGTTGAGGAAATTTCAGCACCACTCCAACACCAGGATGACGTTGATAGCCCCCTTCTGGCCTTCCAGGGATTGGTTCCCAGTTCTCATGGATCTCTTGATCGACTTTCAAGGAGCCTTCCAAACAGAGTAGATTTACTCAGACAGCCCCACTTCAGAGAGATTTCACTGAAAACCTGTCAAGTCTGCGGCTAACTGCGTTCAGACTATCGAACGTCTACTCAGAAGCAAAGGATTTTTGGAAGAAAGCGGCTCAATCCATCGCTAGAGCCAGAAGACCATCTTCGATCAAGGTCTATGAGTCCAAGTGGAATATGTTTTGTTCATGGTGCAAAGATCATGACATTTCCTCTTCCAGAACCTCGGTGACGCAGATTGCGGATTTTCTTTTGTTCCTCGGGAATAAGAACCTTTCTGTATCCACACTTAAAGGTTATCGTAGCATGCTGGCTACTGTTTTTTTCGTCACAGAGGTTTGGATATCTCTAATAACCAAGATATAACGGACCTTATTAAATCCTTTGGTACCTCTACGAGGTCAGAGCTAAAGTTGTTTCGTGGAATCTTGATGTAGTCCTGAAGTGGCTTATGTCTGAGAAATTTGAACCTATGGATTCTGCTTCTTTAAGAGATCTTACAGGAAAAAACCCTCTTTTTAGTTTTGTTAGCTACAGCTAAGAGAATCAGTGAGATCCACGCCTTGGATAAGAGAGTAGGATTCTCTGCTTCAAAAGCAATTTGTTCTTTCAAACTGTTTTTATGGCCAAGAACGAGACCCCTTCGCACACCCGTGGCCTCGCTCTTTTGAGATTCCGAGTCTGTCGGAATTGGTAGGTATGGAGCAGGAGAGGTTCCTCTGCCCAGTCAGAGCCTTGAAATATTATTTGCGAAGGACTAAAGATATTAGGGTCCTTCAGATTCCTTATGGTGTTCGGTCAGGAACCCTCTTAGACCAATGTCCAAGAATGCCATGTCCTTTTTTATTAGAGATCTGATTTCTGAAGCTCACTCCAATATTTCAGAGAATGATTTGAAAATGTGTAAAGTGAAGGCTCACGAAGTGAGGGCTATCTCTACTTCTCTCGCTTATAAAAGGAACTCTCCCTTCAAGATATTGTGCAAGCAACCTACTGGAGGTGTAAGTCTGTATTTGCTTTGCATTATCTCTCGCAAGTGCAGACAGTGTTTGATTGAGTGCAGCACGTTAGGGCCCTTTGTTGTATCTGGCACGGTAATGGGTAAAGGGGTAAAGGAGGATTAACCTACCTTTACTTACTTGTTTTTGGAGTGTGAAGGTTTTTACGGTTGTCTGTGAGGGTAAGTGTTGGTTAGTTTTACCCACAGTTGGTTTTGGTTTTTATGGTTATACTTTTTCTTTGGTGTTGGGTGACATTTTTGTAATTCATGATGTTTGTGCTGCGCCCTGAGCAGGGGCATACTTGTGGTATTGTCACGGCCATGTCCTAGGTGACTGATACCCAGCTTAAGCAATCTGCGACCAGGTCATTATACCCTGCGGTTGCTCTGAGGATAGCAGGTTACTGAGGCAGTAACTGTGGAATCAGCTACCTTAGCAGGTGAGGAACCAAGAAATTTTCTACATTAATAACCTTAATGTTTCCAACAACTCTTTTTAGCTGTCATTGCCCCACCTCCTAAAGGTGTCAATCAGCTATATGTAACTAACAGGTAAGTTGTATGTGTTAAAATGACATTTTATTCTAAAATAATGTTTAACACATACTTACCTGTTAGTTACATATACAAATTTCCACCCTCCTCCCCACAGGGGACAGGTAGGCAAATTATTCTGAAGCATGTTGGAATAGTTCCTAGTACCCCGACAGAGGGCAGGTAATGGCGATCACCCGATATTCGGACTGGCGCTGCCATGCGTTTTGAAATTTTGTCGTGACGTCAAGACTAAAGCTATATGTAACTAACAGGTAAGTATGTGTTAAACATTATTTTAGAATAAAAATGTCATTTTCATTATACTTACCAAAACACTGTAAAAGCTTTAATCTCTTAAATTTCGACACGTCCGAGATATATTTTTTGCAAACTTTGTTTGGAACGCTGATATAATTGGCGGGAGACCCAACTCCACTGGATGCCAGTGGGCGGGAGTGGAAGGAGACTAGCCCAGTAAACAGCTCCAGTTTCAATCTCGGCATACATAATAAGCGATAGCCTGAGATAATGCCTCCCCCTGCGGGGAGGAGGAGGCCTTTAAGTTACAGTGTTTTGGTAAGTATAATGAAACTTCATTTTATCATAAAAATGTCATTTTCATTATAATGCCTTAGCAAAACACTGTAAAAGCTGATTCCACATTTAAGGTGGAAGGGCAGGGGATGAGGTATCAGTTATCGAAAGGATACACATCATAAAAAAAGGGACGAACTCTAAACATGGGCATCATATGGATCCCTACCAACAAAAAGGCAGGTGTCTCCTTACCTGGTAGATGGGCTTTTGCAGGGAGGTACTGCTGCTGGTTGAAGCTCCACTACCTGCAGAGGCATTGGGCATAAGCACTGCTAGCTATTCTGCTCCATAACACCCCTAGTAGTCAGGGAAGTACACCGCTGACTAAGACAAGGGGTGACTTTCCTTTGCTCTTGCCCTGAGCAATTGGAAAGCAACCAGACTGAAAACGGGCCTCACCGCCTAACCTAAAACTAGTTAAAAACAAAACAGCCCCCTTCTCTATACTCTCTATAGCTGAAACTAGATTGGAGGGTACTCCAGGTGATTGATGTGAACACCCCCAGCTTCCCTTTAACTCAGCAACCATAAAATCACAAGGAGAAAGCAAGATAAAGAACCTACCCCCCTAGTGCGTTCCCCCTAAAACCAAGCCAGCTACAGATACGGGACCTAACGCAAACAGGTCCTGGTACTCAACTTCGACCTCCCTAAGGTAGTGAGACGCAAACACTGATTTCGATCTCCAGAAGGTGCTCTGTGTGATCTGCGAAAGTGACTTATTATGACGGACAGCCACTGAAGTTGCTATTGAACGCACTTCATGAATGTGAGACTTGACTAGGCATGCGTCCTCTTCATTGGTGTGTCTGTGCGCCTCCAGAATGAGTTCCTTGACGAAGAAAGCAAGGGCATTTTTGGATAAAGGTCTGGTTGGGTCATTCACTGAACACCAGAGGTTAGAGGAATCGCCTCTGATGTTGGCAGTTCTGGCTAAGTAAGCCTTGATAGCTCTAACAGGGCACAAAAAAGCCTCTAATTCTTGATGGTCAGCCACTTCGGAGTGGTTTTGAACAGTAAAGGATTGAGGCCAAGGATTGGAAGGAGACTCATTCTTGGCCAAAAAATTCAAGGTGAAAGAACAAACAACATTACCTTGTGAAAAACCCACTTTCTTGTCAATGGCATGTATTTCACTAACTCTCTTTGCCGTTGCTAAGGTGACCAGAAAAAGGACTTTCTTAGTGAGGTCTCTAAGAGAAAGTTCTTCTAAAGGTTCGTACCTTGGAGACATCAACCATCTCAAAACTACATCCAGATTCCAGGCAAGGGAAGGTTTTGGAGTCTTAACTGTGTCTAAAGACTTGAGGAGATCTGACAAGTCTCGGTTATTCGACAGGTCTAATCCTCTATGGGAGAAGACGGAGGATAGCATGGCTCTGTAACCTTTGATGGTTGGTGGCATCAACTTTCTTGAATCTCTTAAGTAAATGAAAAAATCGGCAAGTTGAGTTATAGACGTCGAAGAAGAGGAGATGCTATTTTTTCTACACCAATTCCTGAAGACTGTCCACTTGGATTGGTATAATTTGCGAGAGGAGTTCCTTCTGCACCTCGCAATAGCCTCTGCGGCCTTGCTTGAAAAACCTCTCGCTCTGATGAGCTTCCTGACAGTCTGAAGCCTGTCAGAGCAAGAGTGGACAATCCCTGGTGGAACTTCATTTGGTGGGGTTGATTGAGAATAGACTTCCTTTGAGGTAGAAGCCTTGGGAAGTCTATCAGGAGATCTAGCAGGTCCAGGAACCACTCCTTCCTTGGCCAGAATGGGGCAATAAGGATTAGTTCGACATTCTGATGGAATTTCATTTTGTTTATCACTTGCCTGATGAGCCCGAAAGGAGGAAAGGCATAAGCAGACAGGTTCGTTCAGTCTAGGAGCATGGCATCCACCAAGTGAGTCAGAGGGTCTGGAATTGGCGAGCAGAACACTGGGAGACGACGGTTCTTGGAGGTAGCGAAGAGGTCTATCATGGGAGTGCCCCACAATTTCCACAGATCTAGGCACACTTGTGGGTGCAGGGTCCACTCTGTAGGAAGAATCTGGTTCCGACGCCTGAGTTGGTCTGCAAGAATGTTCAGTTTTCCTTGCACAAGCCGAGGGAACAGAGCCACCCTGTTACTGTCCGCCCACAGAAGAAGGTCCCTCGCAGTCTCGAACAGGGAGAAGGAATGGGTACCTCCCTGTTTCCGAATATAAGCTAGAGCCGTAGAGTTGTCGGCATGAACAGCGACTGCTTGGCCTGAGACGTGGGCCGAAAAATCCTGGAGAGCGAGGTGAATGGCCAACAGTTCCTTGGCGTAGATGTGGAGTTTCTTCTGTTCGGTCGACCCAACCCCTGACGTCCTGAAGTTGCCTAGATGTGCTCCCCAGCCAACATTGGATGTGTCTGAGAACATCTGCAGAGATGGTTGTCTTGGGAGGAGATCTAGACCCTCCGAAAGTCTTTCCAGCGATTTCCACCAAAGAAGATGTCTCTTGACGTCGGGGGTAATGTTGAAGATCGTGGAGTCCAGTTGAGTTCTTCTGTCCCAAGAACTCTTCAGGAAAAACTGCAAGGGTCTCATGTGTAGACGACCTAACTTGATGAATTGCTCCACTGACGACAGAGTTCCCAGGAGAGCCGTCCACTGACGGGCGGAGCAACTGTCTGGGAGGAGAAACTTCTCCACCGTAAGAAGGCAGAAGGAAACCCTTTTGGAGACAGAAAAGCCCGAAAAGCTAGACTGTCCAGAGTCATCCCCAAATAAAGAATCCTCTGCGAAGGAATTAAGCTCGACTTTTCCGTGTTTACCAGAATCCCTAAGGCTCGAGCTAACCTTAGGGTTCTGTGAAGGTCCTCCATGCAGCGGTCCCTTGATGATGAACGGAGTAGCCAGTCGTCGAGGTAGAAGGAGATCCGAACTCCCTCCAGGTGGAGCCAATGACCTATCAGGGCGAGAACCCTGGTGAATATCTGCGGGGCTGTTGATAGGCCGAAGCAGAGAGCCCGGAACTGGAAAACTTTGTCCTTGAAAACGAACCGAAGATACCTCCTGGAGTCTTGATGTACTGAAATGTGGAAGTAGGCATCTTCCATGTTGAGGGTCACCATCCAATCCCCTCGAGTTAGAGCCTGAAGAACGGAGCGGTTTGTTTCCACGGAAAACTTGGTTTTCACTAAGTACAGATTGAGAGCGCTTACGTCGAGAACTGGTCTCCAACCCCCTGATGACTTGGGGACTACAAACAGGCAGTTATAGAATCCTGGGGTTGACACGTCCTGTACTTCTTCTATGATTGTTTTCCTTAAGAGAGACTGGACTTCTGTCTCTAGGGCCAAAAACTTGACTGAGCCTCTTGAGTATGCTGTCAAGGAAATGGGAGAAGTGGAGAGAGGAGGAGGTTGGTCGAACGGAAGGCGGTAGCCTAGTTGGAGCACTTGAATCACCCACTGATCTGCACCTCTGTCTCTCCATTCCTCCCAAAAGAGACTGAGTCTGGCCCCCACCGGCGCATGGAGGACAGGGTTCCTACTTACTGGCAGGACGACCTTGGGGTTTAGAGGAGAACTTGTGACCTCTGGAGTTGGAGCAGGGCCTTGAGTAAGGTTTGGGTCTGGCGTTACGAAACAGATGTCTGGTAAGGGGAGACACCATCTTGGTCGAAGGAGCGGGAGCAGGCCTGGGTTTGGCGGAAGACATAGACAGGATGTGCGACGTCGTCTTCTTATCCATGGCTGAAAGGACGTCTTTCACTATCGATTCTGGGAAAAGGCCTTCCTTGTCAAAAGGTGTGAACATCAATTTGGCCTTTTTTTATAGAATTAGTCACAGCCTTAGATAAGAAAGAGCACCAAGTCTCCCTCTTCTTCAGAGTGGCCATGGCGAAGAGGGAGGAAAGTTTGCCTGCCGCATCATGGATAGCAATGTCGGTGCAGGTAAGGAATCCCGTGATCCTCTCCAAGACGTCTTCTGCAATATTAGCCTGCTCAACTTGTTTAAAAATAGCTCCCATCGACCAATCGAGAAAACTGACAATCTCTAGGAGCTTGTAGAGGTTTTTGGAAAGGTATTCTGCATCCAGGGCAGAAAAGAAAGTCTTGGCAGCTTCAAAGGAAATGCGTCTTGAAGGGTCCACAAGGGAGCCAAAGTCCCCTTGTGTTGAGATTGCAGAGCCTAGTGAAGGAGAAGTTCCTGTGCTGTAATAATCTTGCCTCCTTTTTGACAGCTTTGAAGGAGGGTACGCAAAAGACGCTTTACCAGAGGATCTCTTAGCTTCCAACCACGCCTCTACCTCCTTCAAGGCTTTCTTGGAGGCAGTGGAGAGTACCAACTTGGGAAGGGAAGTGTTAGAACACTGCTTTCCCAGTAGCAACGTGGAATTCGGGGAAGAGGGGGCTGTCGGCTGAAAATGTTGAGGGTACGACTGCAGCAGAAAGTTGAGCAGAGAAGCGTAATGAGAAGAAGGCACTGAGTCAACGGGACCTTCCTCTTCACCAGAAAGAATCGGTTCCGTGCCAAGATCGTCCAGGAGTTGAGGAAGAACAACTTCTTGGTCCCCAGGAATACAAAGCACTTTGCGGACTACCTTTTCTAGCTTCTCTTCCAGCAGACTAGATTCCTGGAAAGGTGAGGATGAAGCCAAAGGAGCAGACACTTCCTGTGCAGGAGGAGGAGGAAGAGGCACGGGAACTTGAGGCAGACCCTTCTGGAGAGGGCTAGGCATCTTGAATGACTTAGGTGACTTGGGAGGGAGGGTCTGAAATGCATCTTCTTGATCAGAATCCCATGCTGAGTAACCAAGTGTAGGGCTAGCTGTCCTTTTCTTACAGAGTTTAGGGTCCCTAGGGCAGGAATTATCAGAAGATTGCCTCTTTAAGGGTCGAGAGGCATGATCCCACTTGCGATGACGAGGAGGGGGAGGATCTGAAGAGCTGGAAGATGAAGAGACTGAAGATGAACTGCTGCTACTCTCATCTGAAGAACTTACCCTTAGGGAGTGACGTTTCGAAGTTGAACGTCTTGACGAATATTCTGGGGACACGATCCTGTGACGTCGACGATGTCAAGAGGAGCGACGAGTCGATGGAGAAACACTACGCGAACTAGCGCGTCTACGACTCTTCAAAGCTTTTCGACGCTTCGACAAGGAGTCAAGCTTACGTCTTTCGACATTAGGACTAAGGCTTTTTGGTGCCTTAGAGGACGAGCCTGCTTGTGGGCAAGAATTTCTGACCTTTTTGCCAGTGCCAGACTGTCTTCTAGCCTCAGAAGGTGAGCGGGACAGCTGCCTTTGCTCAAAAGAGTCAGAAAAACGAGTAGACTCGCCTGAAACACGATCATGAACAACACCACTGTTATCACCAACACTGACGTCATCGCCAACACTAATGCCCGGACTATGGCGCGAACGCACTAAACTTAAGACAGAATCCATGAAGACGTTCATTTGCGCTTCCATTTGAGTTCTGAAGAGATCAAATTCTGATTTATCAGCCTCGAGGCTGGGCTTGGCTTTAGGGAAAACATACTGTGAAGCTGGTGAAGAAGAGGGGGGGATAGGAGGGGGGGAAAGAGCAGCGGTAGAGGAGGGAGGAGGGGGGGAGGAAGGAACAGCCGGTAAAGGGGATGACGCTGATGCCACCCGAGAAAAAGTTAGCCTAGCTTCTTACGCTTAAAAGCCTTCCTATCCCTATCCTCAATCAGATTTACCTGATGGGAATTGTACGTGTGCCAAAACTCCTGACCCCATTCAATACACTCACTGCAAGTGTTCTCCTGGGAACACTCCTGACCCCTACATGCCGTACACAAAGAGTGACGGTCGTACTTAAGTTTAACAAGTTTAGAAGAGCACAAATTCCCTGCACAAACTCTAGATCCAGAGAAGCTGGAATCCGACATAGCTATCTATTTCACGGAGCTAGGCTAGCTAGGTTAACAAACAAGACACTGAGTACTTCACCAAAAAGAGACGCCAGAGAGAAGCGCATCGAGAGCTGAAACAGTTTGAATTGAACGGACGCCCGAGATTGAAACTGGAGCTGTTTACTGGGCTAGTCTCCTTCCACTCCCCCCCACCGGCATCCGGTGGGGTTGGGTCTCCCGCCAATTATATCAGCGTTCCAAACAAAGTTTGAAAAAAATATATCTCGGACGTGTCGAAATTTAGGAGATTAAAGCTTTTACAGTGTTTTGGTACGGTATTATAATGAAAAATATGTCTGTCATGTGGAACTGGAGTTCAGACCGCTAACGAACTTTTACCCTTATTTTAGTTCGTATAGCAGTTTCCTTTTGTACTGTAGATTCCATCTTTCGAAAGGTTTTCTTAAAGGTTTAATTTTTTTGTTATTTCTCCAATTAAATATCGAGTGAAAAGTGAAGATTCTATGACCCATGTGTCTCAACCTGATGGTTTACCCTACATGAATAGGCAAACCCGGGAGGGTTGGCAATCCTATCCAGGCTCGTACCCAGAGTTTTTTATGGGGGGTCGTTTTTCCCAAAACATCACAATTTTTAAAGTAAATTGTATTTTTCTTAACTATACAAACCCGAGGTCCTTTACATTACGAATTACTTTCAGCGCAGGCTGGAAACAGCCGTTGAACTTTTGAACAAGGTGGTTAGGCAGTTAACTACCATCCTGGCGGCAGGAGTACCACCTCCCTGGATGTAAACATTCCAGTTTGCCTTTCGGCCCAGGTATCAGATTGAGGGGTGGCATGAGGTGGGCTTAAAGTGTAAAGGACCTCGGGTTTGTATAGTTAGGAAAAATACAAATTACCTTAAAAATTGTGATTTTTTCCGACACGATATACAAACCCTCGGTCCTTTACACTAGGAAGACTCACTGGTTGGAGGGGGGAATCTGAGTGAGTCTCCTGTACTGACTGGAGTTCATCACCTTGTCTTTCCTTCCTGGTCGACAGAGAGAAGGGAAAACTGCCTCTGACAAAATGATCGGGTTGTAAGAAACACGGGATCAATTGTCAGACTTCTGGGTCCCTTTGCATGAAAGAGGAATCGTCAGTTCATGCAAAGTAGGCTAGGAAGAACTTGGAGTCCCATGACATTAAGTAAATCACAAGCATTGGGTCTGTCTTATAGTCATGGTCTCTCTCCCCCCCTTGCAAGGGGAAGGAGAGGGGTTGCTTCTATCAACCTGAACAGAAAATAGAACGCGAGCTCCCGTTGGGTGCTTACCTGCATCGACCGCCAGATCCAGCATGTAACGGCACGTCCGCTCCCTGCCTGTGGGAAGAGAGCCAGGATGGGGAGAAAGGAGAGAGGCCAGTCACTCAACATTCATTCTCCCCATCACAGCCGTACATCTTAGACAAGATGCAACCTGTCCTGTTAGAGGAGCCAGGTAAGCTACACAACTTGTTGAGCAGCCACCACAGGACCCAAGGAAAAAGTGTCCAAGGACTTGTGTGCAACATCCCAGAGGTAGAGGGAGGTGAAGGTAGTCTGTTGGGACCACAAACCTGTCTTCAGCACCTGCACAACCAACATGTTCTTCCGGAATGCAAGGGACGGACCAATGCTGCGGACTTCGTGAGCTCTCGGACGAAGCATAATGGTGTCGTCTTCTACTACAGAAGAATGTGCTCTCCTTATCGTCTCACGAAGCCAGAAGGAGATGGTGTTTTTGGACACTTCTTTCTTGGTCGAGCCAGTACTAACGATGAGTCGTTGACACTCAGGGCACAGTAGCATCTTGTCTGGTTCATCACCTACAAAGTCCTCTAGGGAGGGGATCATGAAGGACTCGAACAGTGCATCAGGGACCGAAGGGTTCCGAGTCTTTGCTACGAAATCCGGGATGAAATCGAGCGTAACTGATCCCCATCCCCTCGAGTGTTTAACATCGAAGGAAAGTCTGTGTAGTTCGCCAACTCTCTTCACCGATGCCAGGGCCAGCAGGAAGATGTGTCTTGAGGATCATATCCCTGTCTAACGACTCTCGTAAAGGCTCGTATGGTGCACGAGTAAGGCTCCTTAGAATGAGAGTCACATCCCACGCAGGGGGCCTGAGATCCCTGGGTGGGCAAGACCTTTCCAAGCTTATCATCAGTAGGGAAATCTCGAAGGAGGAAGAGATGTCTACTCCTTTCAGCCACAAGACTAGGCCGAGTGCGGCAAGGCACCCTTTCACAGATGAAACGGAGAGAAGTTTCTCTCGGCGAAGGAAGACGAGGAAGTCCCAACCTGCTGAATAGTAGCTCTGACCGGAGAGATACCCCGTCCACGACACCAACCACAGAAGACGGACCACTTTCCCTGGTATACCACTGCGGACAATCGTCTTGAGGTACCCGGCCATCTCCGTTGCTGCGTGACGCGAAAAGCCTCTCGCTCGCAGGAGATGGTGGATAACCTCCAACCGTGAAGACACAGGGACTGCACTGCCTGGTGGTACCACTCTACGTGGGGTTGACACAGCAGGTTGGGCCAGGGGGGGAATCTCTCTCGGTGCCTCGGAGAGGAGAGCTAGCAGGTCCGGATACCAAACAGCCTGCGACCATTTGGGTGCCACCAGAATCATTCTGAGATTCGGAGTGATCATCACTTGGTTGATCACTCGGCGAATCAGACAGAACGAAGGAAAGGCATAAACGTTGAGGTTGTCCCACGGGTGCTGGAACACGTCCTCCGCAGCAGCCCATGGGTCTGGCATGACCAAGCAGAAGACCTGGAGTTTTCTGTTGTGCTGGGTGGCGAACAGGTCGATGACTGGACGCCCTCACAGGTCGAATAGCCTTTCCGTCATTTCCGAGTGAAGGGACCATTGGGTTCCTATCACTTGATTCTGGCGGCTGAGCTCGTCTGCCACGACATTCCTCTTGCCTGGAATGTACCTGGCTGACAGCTCCACCGAGTGAGCCACGGCCCACTCGTGCACCTGCATTGTCAACTGGTGGAGCGGGAGGGACACTAGGCCCCCCTGCTTGGTGATGTATGCCACTACCGTGGTATTGTTGCTCATCAGTACCACAGTGTCCCATCACTTGATCCCGGAACACTTGGAGAGCCAGGAAGGCTGCCTTGAGTTCCAGGATGTTGATGTGAAGGCGCTTGTCGTCTCGGTGCCACACTCCCGAAGCCAGCAACTCCTCCAGGTGTGCACCCCATCCCTCGGTCGATGTGTCTGAGAACAGCAAGCATGTCTGGAGGGAGAGTATGCAGGGATACTCCTATCAAGAGGTTCCTGTCGTCCATCCACCAGCGAAGGTCCTCCCTCACCTCCTCGGAAAGAGGAACGAGGGAAGACTGGGGGTTTCGGGACTGGGGCCAATACTCCTTTAGCCTCCATTGTAGAGACCGCAGGTGAAGACGCCCATGAGGTACTAGCTTCTCCAGCGATGACAGGTGACCGATGACGATTTGCCATTGCTGGGCTGGCTGCTCCTGTCGTGACAGGAACAGCTGTGCTGCCTGCCTGAACCTGCTGATACGAAAGTCCAAGGGAAAGACTCGCTGCCACCGTGTCTATCAGCATGCCCAGGTATTTAGCCTCTGCTTGGGGGTGAGATCTGACTTCTCGAGGTTCACCCAGATCCCAAGGTCAGGGCAAAACTTGAAGAATCGATCCCTGTCCTGTAGCAACTGCAAGCGGGAGCTCGCCAAGACCAGGATGAGCCAGTCATCAAGATACCTCAATAGATGTATCCCGTGCGAGTGGGCCCAAGCTGACATAAGAGAGAAGACTGTCGTGAATACCTGGGGAGCCGCTGAGAGCCAGAAGCAAAGTGCCCTGAATTGGAAGACCGTCTCCCTGAGGACAAAGCGGAGGTACTTGCGAGAGGATGGATGAATGGGTATTTGGAAATACGCATCCTTCAAGTCCACCGTAAGCATGAAGTCGTCCTCCCTGTTAGAAGCAACGGGTTGCGCTGTTTCCATCGTGAACTGAGTCTGGCGAACGAATCGGTTCAGGGGAGAGAGGTCTATGACTGGTCTCCATCCCCCTGTGGCTTTCTCTACGAGGAGGACATGGCTGTGAAAGCCTGGAGACTGGTCCAACATGACTTCTACAGCACCCTTGCTCAGCATGGCTTGCACTTCTTGCTGTAGTGCGGTGTCCTTCGGAGTTCCTTGGATGTACATGTGGAGATGGACCGGAGAGTAGGTGAGGGGAGGCCAAGACTCGAAGGGTAGTAGATATCCCTCCTGAAGGACATCCACTATCCACGTCTCGGCTCCGTGTCGCTGCCATGTTGCCCCATGGCTCGACAGGCAACCCCCCACCTTCCGCAGCATTGGAGTGGGGAATGCTGCCCCTAGCGTTTCACGTTCTTCTTCTCCCCCTTGCCCCCTCTTCCGGATTGGAAAGCGGGCTGAAAGGGGTGGGAACACCTGCTCTTTTTAGAGGAAGAAGAAGGCTCGGTGTTTCCACAGGACCCCTTTGAAGACCGGGACTTCTTAAGGGTCAAGGAAGTGCTAGCCCGGCCCATGGGCCTGGCTGCAGTGGAACGTGAAGACCCGGAGGTCTTGGCCACTGCCTGGTGGACAAGCTGGTTGCTGTCATCGGCCCGGCACTTATCCACCACAGCGTCCACCAACTTCCTAGGGAAGAGAGAGGCAGAACCCAGCAACGCTCCATTCCGCAGGGTCATTGCCGACTCAGGCCCCACAGACCTGGAGAAGAGAGAGAGAACGGCGTCTCTTCGCTTCAGGACCAGGTTAGCCCACAGGTTTGCCATCTGGTGGGTGAGGTAGGAGCTGGCCCTACCTCCAGACTGACATAGTCTCCCGAAGGCGGAGTCCTCCCTGGGTACGATAGCACCCGAGGAAGCAGCCACCTTGGATACTGTAAAGGACCACAGATCCAGCCAGGAGACTACCTGGAAGGCCACCATGGCGGTGGCTTCCAGGGTTGCTGCTTCTTGCTGAGAGAAGGAGATGCTCTCTGCAGTAAGTTGCTGCAACGTAAGACCCGGATCCAGACGAACCAGGTCCGGGTCAACCTGTTTAGTCGGCAATGCCCTTTCCGATGGAGCATAGAAGCGCTTCTGGTGAGGCAGAGGAGGAGGAGGAGGAAGAAGCTTGTCCGAGTGGTTCGATCTGAGAGAATTGTCTTGCCCAGACACAAGACCATTCACTTGATCGAGGAGCCCCTCGGCAAGCGTGGACCATGGGAGCCCCACCGAAGCCTTGGGTTCCTTCTGGGGTCCCCAGTAGGATTCGAGGTGCGATGG
Organism: Macrobrachium rosenbergii; assembly: GCF_040412425.1. NCBI lineage: Eukaryota > Metazoa > Arthropoda > Malacostraca > Decapoda > Palaemonidae > Macrobrachium > Macrobrachium rosenbergii. The sequence continues at coordinate 3,154,211 of NW_027100729.1, forward strand.
ACGATCCACAGACGAGGCAGTGGTCCCTTCCTCGAGGTTGTTGTGCTGATGAATCAGCGAGATAACCTCAGCAAACGTCCTCTGTATCTCAGGGGTGTCCGCATACTGGGGAAGAGGACTCTTGAGTCCTTTCAGGGTGCGGTCCTCCCAATCTACTCTCCCTGAAGGAGGAAAACCTCGGCAGACCACGGTGACCCTTCCTGCACCACGCGGGCGTAAGACCTGGTCGAACTGGGGGCCGAGCCAGGTACATATGCCCCCGAGGTAGAACTCTAGGGAGACAACTCGCCGGAGTTCTTCCTGTCCGATTCACGCCCCCTGGAAGGAGCCAAGGAATTAGGGGGGGACCGGCGAGGAGGATCGGGCGCTCCCATTGGACGTGCTGATGGCAGTACGGGTTGAGGAGAATGCTTATGCCTGGGCGAAGCAGTCTCCCGAGGAGAGTGGAGCAGCTTGCACGAGTCGAGCCGCGCGCTCGCCTCCCCCAAGCCAGGCTGGCTGTGCGGACGTGGCTGGGGACTGGGAGGAGTCGAGCGCACGGCTGGCTGGCGTGAACTTGCGCTGTCCTCTAGACGTGCCTCAGTCTTCTTCGAGGCCGTAACCTCTCGGGAAGACTGAGCAGGGGACCTCTTCTCTACTTCTCCAGGTGTCCAGACTAGAGGGACTGATCCACCTTCCCGGGAACCTGGCTTGGGACTCGTAGAAGTACCAGCAAGAAGAGTCGGGGCACCTGCATGCCCGGACTCTTTCTCTCGCTCCATGCCCGGGTCTGTACGGAGAGAGGTTTCTCCCATACCAGACTGGGTAACCGGGTCTCCTTGGAAACCTGGGTACTCGGAGCGACTTGCGCGCGAATGTCCGGTGTGGACCCGCTGGCCTTAGAAGCAGGTTTCTTCAGCGCAGCAGAGGAAGTGCGGACTGTGGTCTGCACGCCCTTGGCTCCTGATGTGACTGACCCCGGGGGCCAGAGCAGCGGTTCCCTGATCCGTGGATCGGGAAGAGCCAGCGAGAGATCCCACTGCCTTCCCTGTAGGAGGAGGCAGTCCCTTACAGGTCTCGGTGCGAGACTTCTTAGGGAGGGGAGAGGCAGGGTTCTTCTTCTTTGGCTGGGTAGCCTCAGAAGGAGAAGAGGAAGAAGTTGCAGCAGACGAAGACAAAGACGAAGACAAAGACGAAGACAAAGACGAAGACGACGACACCTTCCGTGATCTCTTCTTTGACTTCTTCTTCGCCATCTTCCTCAGGATTGAGGTCAGGTCCCCAAACCATGCAGGAGCAGCCGAAGACTCAGGAGCAACCAGGGGGGCCACAGCAGCAAGTGCAACCTGGGCAGCGTAGTCGGTGCTCGGGGCAGCAGCTGCCGGAGCAGAAACATCAGCGCAGCAGCCAGGAACGTCTAGTGGAGGAGCCAGGGATGAAGGCACGGGTGGCGTGCGAGCAACCAGGCTGGGCCGAGCCAGGGTCGAAGGCATGGGAGGCGTATCAGCAGTCAGGCTGGCCGAGAGATGAGGAAGTGAGGAGGCGGAACGAGCCAGGGTCAGCAACAGGGGCAGGTAAAGTTATGTACGGCACCAATGACGTCACCATATACGAAGGCCCAGGTTGTGATAGTGGGGCCAGGAACACGGGGCAGCGGCACAGGATGGTGAAAGGCATGAGCAGCCGAAATCTGGGTGTCTAGGTGTGAAGCCATCGTCACAGGCAGCTTCCTGAACGCAGACATGGTGACAGTCGTGGTGGTGGTAGCGGTAGCCGAGTGGGTTGTCACTGGAGCGCCAGAGAGGTGGGACACCAGGCCCTCCAGTGGCGGAATGCCAGGTAGACCCAGGTGTATCCAGGCAGAAGATAAGTCTGATACCTGGTCTGTAGGAACTTCCACCCCTAAACCTGAGGAAACAGTCGGGTCAGAATGGGAAGCCTCTGCTCGCTCTGGGGGAAAAATTTTGCCCCCCAGTGCGAGAAGAGGATATCCTGATCAACCGCCGCCCCACGCCCTTCAACACCTGCTGAAACAAATGCGGAAGGGGAGGGGGAGTCCTCACCTGAGGGAGAGGGCGCAAGCAGGGGAAGTTCGCAGGGAGGGAGAAACGATCCCGACGCATTAGCCACCACTGGAGTCGTCGGGGGCATGTTACCCTCGGACGATTCCTTGGCGCGCTTCCAACGGTAGTGTCTCCTACCTTCGAACCTCTTCCATTGCTCGGGAGACCAGGTACAACACTTGCTACAAGGAGCGTCCTGTGAACACACGTCCCCTGCAAGTTGGGCAAAGGGCGTGTGGGTCCGTGTTGACGCTAGAATGAAAGGTATTACATCTTTTACCTCCTACCCCAAGACACACACGCTGGGGATAGGAGGGTTTAGAAGGCTTATCAACATTCATCATTACAACAGAAAGGAAAAATCCCACCAAAAAGCTGAAGGGCAGTCAGGCACAGAGCGATGAACAACATCCACATTCTAAGACGGCCAAAAGCAAACTGGAATGTTTACATCAGGGCAGGCGGTACCCCCGCCTCCCGGATGGCAGTTAACTGCCTAACCACCATGTTCGAAAGTTCAACAGCCGTTTCCAGCCTGCGCTGAAAGTAATTCCTAATGTAAAGGACCGAGGGTTTGTATATCGTGTCGGAACAATGGACCTTTTCTTCTATATATGTCATTGCATATATAGGTATATACAAGATGAAATACTTGAAAAATAACAATTTTTAAAAGTAAATATGATATTTTTATGATAAAATAAAGTTTTGTACATACTTACCCGGCAGATATATACTTAGCTATAGTCTCCGGCGTTCCGACAGAAATTCAAATTTCGCGCACACGCGACAGGTAGGTCAGGTGATCTACCATACCCGCCGCTGGGTGGCGGGAATAGGAACCATTCCCGTTTTCTAATCAGATTTTCTCTTCCACCTGTCTCCTGAGGGGAGGCTGGGAGGGCCATTAATCGTATATATCTGCCGGGTAAGTATGTACAAAACTTTATTTTATCATAAAAAAGGGATTTTGACAAAGGAAAAATCTATTTCTGAGGAAGGTCCCGTGTCACCCGGTGAAATTCCATTACAGCACGAATTTCTAGGTATAACCTTGCTAGATATACCAGAGAAAAAGAGCTTTCAGGAAAGCTGGGGTTACTACCCCCAGTCGAGCGTCTTCTAGGAAGACGTCGGTATAAGGAGGGGTGAGTGAATACCACTACCACGGAAACCTACTCGAAAGATCTCTCCCTATCAAAACCCCTGGAACAGAGCGGTGAGCCGTTACAGCCCCCACACCAAACACCCGCCAGGACGGCGACACCAGCGCCACCTACCTCATTCCATGCTAGCACTAACCCCAGACTTGGCATGTGCAAGAGGGGGAGAGTACTAGGTGATTCAGGGGAGGGTCACCGGGTGACACGGGACCTTCTCAGAAATAGATTTTTCCTTTGTCAAAATCCCTTTTCTGAGTCCAGTCCCGTGTCAGCCGGTGAAATCGTGATAGAGAATCATGCCAAGGCTGCAACTACCAGGAAAAAGAAATGGGGGGTAATCTGAAGAAAAGGCAAAAGTTTACCAAAATAATTTTAATTAAGCAATCTCTTCCGTGAGCAAGAATATTAAGACTAAGGCATACTAAATCTAAGGCACATCAAAAAACTTAATACTATGAAACGTGGGGAGGTCCCGACACGACAGAGAAGAGGCCCCAAAAAACCTTAAAATTACTTAAGCAAGGTGAAACATGAAAAGCGCACAAAATAACTGCAAATATAACCTTAATACTATACACGTAAACTTATTCTAAACACGTAAGAGACAAAATCAATGAGCATTAACATATACATATATCTGGGGTACGTGGAGCCAAATAAAACTGTCCAGTACCCCATAAGAAAAACAATCATGGCATGTCAGATTACACTTTTTCCATCAACAGGTACAAGAAACATCAATATGAGGAGCCAGGCAGTGAGGTATAATCAACCAGGAGAATAAGCAGAAAAGTAAATGAGGCAGGCGGGGGGGGAAAGGAAAGGACAAGGATATGATTAATTAAGGTGGGGAGATGACACTTCCCACAGCTATGGTAGAAAATTTCAGGGCTTCGAGCGATTTTTAAATAGTGGCGTTTAAACACTAGAGGTGATTTCCAACCCGTAAATTTAGATAACTCCGAAAAGTCCATATTATGAAAGTAATTAATGGAAGTAGCAACTGCTCGAATATCATGAACCTTGGGAACTGAATCTGGGTTGGCCTGTTTAATGAAATATAGAATTTGTTGTCTTATAGCATTTAGTGAAAGAGTACCACCTTTCTCCCTGATAAAAAGAGGACCCGACTTACTCTGTGGAGTTCTTAAAAGGTAAGATTTAAGTGTATAAACTGGACATAAAGACTGGTCTTGAGGAAGGGGCACCACCTTCCAAGGAGACCACCTGTCCTGTGGGTCTTCGTTCTTAGCTAAAAATCTAGGGTCAGGGGAAAGGAGGACCTCTCCAGACGGGAGGAAGTTCACATAATTATCACCTCTAGTGAGAGCCGACAGCTCTGAGATTCTAGCACCTGAAGCCAAGCTAATCAAAAATAAGGTCTTCCTTAACAGATCCTGATAAGAGCAATGAAAGTTATCCATCTCTGATGCTAACTTGAGGACGTCATTGAGAAACCACGTAACAGACTGTGGGCGTGATACTGGTCTCAGACGAGCGCATGCTCTGGGGATAGATGAAAAGTAAGAATCTGTAAGGTCGATTTTAAAGTCAGAAAGAAATACTTTCTTTAATGCTGATTTGATTGTGGTAATAGTGGGCCGAGCAAGGCCTTTTCAAACAATGATCTAAAGAAGGAAACTCCTAAATTAGCTGTCATGACTTTGGCTTCAGATGCTTTTAGGAAGGAGGCTAATTTTTTTACTGCTGAGTCATACTGTCTAATAGTAGAATCTCTTTTATCTGATTCTAAAACAGAGTGTTGACAGGGTCAATGTTCGCTCCTTTTGGGCTGCGAATTTTATAAAGTCCATAAAACTAGGGCATTCTGAATTCTTGAGGAAGCTGACACAGTCTTGGTTTGTACTGTCTGAGTCAGAATGGGCTTGGGAATCAAGACTCCGTAATCCCAGTTCCTGAAGAAGAGGGAACCAATTGCTCTTCGGCCAATAGGGGCTACTAGGCTAATTGACCTTTGAATGTCCTGAGTTTGTGTAAAACTTTCAGCAGTAAATTTATTGGGGGAAAAGATAAATCTTCTCCCAATTGTTCCAATCTACTGTCATTGCGTCTATGGCATACGCCTGAGGGTCCAGGTTGGGGGCCACATAACAGGGGAGCTTGAAGTTGCTCTCCGTTGCGAACAGATCCACTTGGAGGCCCGGAACCCGGCGGCAAATCCATTTGAAAGATTCCACGTCCAGGGACCACTCCGTCTCCAACGGAGTAGTCCTGGACAGGGAATCCGCCACCACGCCCGCACCCGCTAGGTGGGTGGCTGACAGGTGCCAGCCGTGCTTGTTCGCCAGGGAGAAGATAGCAACCATTACTTGGTTTACTCGGCCTGATTTGGAGCCGCCCTGTTGATGCAATGAACTACCACTGCGCTGTCCAATACCAACCTGATATGAATCCGGTTGGGGGCGGATTTTCTTCAGAGTTAGAAAGACCGCCATAGCTTCCAGGGTATTTATATGGAACTGCTGAAACATTGTGGACCACGTTCCTTGTACTTTTGTTTTGGTGAATATCCCCCAGCCGCTTAGGGAAGCGTCTGTGTGAACAACTAGTGCCGGAGGGGGAAATTGAAGCGGAACTGTATTGGACAGGCCCTTGACCGAGGCCCAAGGACGCAATCTTGTCTTTAAGATTTGAGGAATGGAGGAGACCTTGTCTCTGAGCTTGACATTGGCTCGACTCCGCCACACTCTGTTTATGTCTTTTAATTTCGCTTTTAATAGCAGGTCTGTCACTGAGGCAAACTGAAGAGATCCAAGGACCCTTTCTTGGGACCGGCGGGATGCTGATGGATTTTTGAGGAATCTCCTGGTGAGAGATGCTATCTCTTTCCTCTTGGGAGGCGGAAGGGACAGCGTGTGAGATGACAGATCCCACTGGAGACCCAACCACTGAAACCGGGACTCCGGAGTCAGACGGGACTTCTCTCTGTTCAATTGAAAACCTAGCGACTCCAGGAAATTGATGACTATGGACGTAGCTTTCTGACACCGGAACTGTTGGTGCCCAAATTATCCAATCGTCTAAATATGCTGCTAGGGATATCCTTGAGACCGGAGTTGTTGTACTACCGTGTCCGCCAGCTTTGTGAATATCCTGGGCGCAATGTTCAGACCGAAGGGCATGACCCTGAAGGAGTAGGCTTGATTCCCGAGTCTGAAACCGAGGAACTGAGAGAAGTTCCGCGCAACCGGACGTGATAATAAGCGTCTGAAAGATCGATAGAGGTGGTGACGGCCCACGCGGAAGTAGAGTCCGTACTTGAGCTACCGTAAGCATGCGAAATTTGTCGCATTTTATGTAGAGATTTAGACGCGACAGATCCAGGATCACTCTTTGCTGATCGGAGTCTTTTTTGGGAACAGTGAATAACCTGCCTTGAAACTTTAGGTGCCTTACTTTCTTTATTGCTCGTTTGTTGAGCAATTCTGTCACGTAATCCTTTAGGATTGATGTGGGTGGCTGGTAAAACCTGGTTAGAGGAGGAGGGTTTTTGATCCAGCTCCATCCTAGTCCTTTGGACACAATGCTGTGTGCCCAAGGGCTGAAGGTCCATTGGTCCCTGAACCAAAACAGGCGACCGCCTACCTGTGTTCTCTCAGTGGGAGGGAGCGGGTTTACTCCCCTACCACGTCCAGGTCTTCCCCTTGGGGTGGTGTTGGGCTTCCCTCATGAGGGGCTTTGCCTCTTCCTCCCCTTGCAACCCTATTAAGGCCGTGGAAAAAAGTAACCCACGGCCTTCGATGTGGGGTTGTACGCCGGTGAGGCCACATAGGAGGGTGCAGCTGGTTGGACCAGCACATACTGTTGGGGGTGAGCCTTGAAGTAGAAGGCTGCTCTACTGCCGAGACCGGGACGGCTTGGACTACCGCCTGATGGTAGGGCCTCTTATGCCTCCTGAAGCGTCACCTCCTCTCGATTGGGGCCGGCCGATTCTGGGGTCTTACGCTTATAGGGGAAATGCCCCAGCGAGAACGAAGACTCTGGTTGGCCCGTGTAGCCTCGGCCATAACATTCGTGACCTCCTCTTCAGGGAAGAGGTTAGGTCCCCAGATCGAGCTTTTCACGAGCTTGTTAGGGCTCGTGGCGGATAGTCGCATCGGCAAAGATGAACTTCCGACATTCCAGTCTGGCCATGATAAACTCAAATAAGTCAGACTGGAAGCCTGCCAGCAAGGATTTAGCCAATACCTGGAAGAAAGGCTTGTCCGAGCAGGAGACGGCAGTAGCTTTCAGTAAGGCATACGGAGTTCAAGGACCGGGCTAACTTAACCCGGCATCAAACTCCGCTTTCAAAAGAGCTTCCGCAGCTTGGGAGCTGCTCACTGAACTGCGTGGAAGCGCAGAAGGGGTCCAGCTTCCCGACCGTGAAAGTGGACGGGGCTTCTATCCAGAACTCATTACTTCCTGGGAATACCAGGAAGTAGGGTCTGTCTCCCTTAGCTGTGGTAACGGATTACCATCAAAGCACGCTCGGGCCGTAGCCAGAGCGACTTTGTCCAAGCAAGGGTGGGAAGGTTGTCTCCCAGGGCAAACATAGTGAAGTTGCCCTTGAAAGGAGTCAACCGTATTGTCTGCCTGCCACTCCGTCAGAGTGCGCAGAAGAGCCGACTGAGCTTGGTCCCTAGGGATGATGACAGTCTCCCTAGGAACCTTGTCTGACCGAATCCAAGCTTCCTCCGTAAGCCTCACGAAGCCTGGGTAAGGGGGCAGGAGATCGGGGAAGAACTCCAATTCCTCCAACCGCCTCGTGCCAAGACCATCAAGTGTCAGTTTGCCATCATGTTGGATGGCCCGGAGTGCAAAACGCCAAGGGTTACCGACATCGAACGGCGGGAGGTCCGCAGTGTCGGGGATAACATACTGTGGTTCGGCTGGGGGTGGGTGAGCCATTCCCGCCAGTATGTTATCATGACTGGCCAACTTTTCGGAGATTTTGTTAAATCTCGAATCTAGGTCCTCCGTAAAACGCTTGTAAAGCTGATTGGCAAAGGCCTCTGCGTCGAAAGCAGGTTGGCGAGGAGGGCTTGGTTTTGCAGCCCTCTTACTCGCGCCTTTGCTGGAGGAACCAGACTTGCTCCCGGAGGCTACAGGCCCTGAAGCCTTAGCCTTCGACGGGGGGAAGGGCGATGCCTTCTTGGAGGTCGAGGACTTGTAGCCCTTCGCCTTCCATGAAGTCTTCAACTTCAACTTGGGGATAGCAGACGGAGCTCTATCACCCAAGGAGGAAGACTTCACAAAACCTGCGAACGAAGAAATTGATGAAGCAGGGGAGTCAAATAAAGGGGGGCCCGCCCCAACAACCTCACTTACCTCACCACTTACCACCTGGTCCTGCTCTACGTTCATGGGTTCCAGGTTGAGATCCATGGCAGCTACGTCCTCCGAGACCTCAGCGTAGAGGATATCCACTTGGGGTGGCTGGGTCTCATCCCGGATTTGCTGGATGATAGGGGTGGCAAGGTCTTCAGGCACTGCGGCCGCCACCCGTGCGCTCGGGCAGAGCAAGTCCTCAACCTGGCGTCGAGGACGAGGGCTTCCCCGACGGAACGTTCCTACCAAACCCAGCCACCCAGGCCCGGAGGGATTCCAAGGCAGACTTCTTGGAAGCTTTGTCCGCCTGTAAGAAAGCCAACAATTAGCTAAGAACGAAAAACCATTCCGGGAACCTCATAAACAATATACCACATATAATATGAGGAGCATCTAAGCCTAAGGCAGGAGTAATGTAAAGACTGTTACTTACCGACTCATCCTGGACAGTTGTGCAGAGAGCAAAGCAAACCTCACAACCATCAGGGTGCCAGACAACCAGGTCATCCAGTCGGACCGCACAACCAGCGTGGGTCCGCAAACTACGTGACCGTAAGGTTGTTGGAGGGAGGCGGTACACCCGGCTCCTCACAGCGAACAGTCTGTAAGTAGAAAAGTACATGAACCTCCCACCCTAAGCAAACTAAAGCTGACGAGGCCGGGAAACTTCAACTGCAACCGAATACTCCGGCGGAGAAGAACTCCCTAATCATAAACTGGGCCAATAAGCTCTAAATTACATAGAGTGGAAGGTAAAGGTTTTTCAGACCCCGGAGTACTCCGGGGAATGAAGGAAAGAGAGACCAGGAACCAACCCTAAGGGCTGCCAGTAAAATAACGCATGGAGCCCCCGGTATAGGACCGGACTCACTTATATAATATATATAATGAATTAAGGAAAATATTCCTGTAGATAAACAGACTTATCTAAAACAAAAACAAAAATAATAACAGTAATAAGTGATGGTAAGAACTCAAGAGGACGGAAGGATCCGCTCCTCTCAAAATGAACAACCTTCCGCCCTTACTTCCCTATGGAGAAACAAGACAGGTAAAATGCTCACTATGTTCATAACATAGGCTGAAGCAATATGTTACCGTATCAGCGTAACCCGACGGGGAGACTAATGGATAGGGACTCGAACACGTTCGAGTAAACAAACCACCAACCCCAATACAGCGATGCTAGGGACAATATGGGAGGGAGCGAATCTCTCAACCAATAGGAGAAGTCCCTGAACTCGGAGAAAACGCCATCTAGCGTCACCCGCACGAGTAGAGCAAGGCTGGGGAGAGGAGGAGGGGGAAGGAGGAGGAGGAGTAGGCTACCAGGAAGGAACAGGAGACGGGGAGAAGCTCACCCGCTCAACTGCACCATACCTCCCAGACGATGAATCTTGGAAGGGTAGAATGACCGGAAGCAACACAACCCGAAGCCCGACTTCTACCTAGGCGAAGCCTAATATGGACCTAACCTTAATATAGGCTAGGAAAAAAGGAGGGCAGAAGGGAGGAGGAAGCAACAGGGAGAGAAATTTTGTGCTGAGAACCAACCAGGATCGAGAATGGCGGGCAAGGGGGCGACTAGCCTAGAGGAAACACAACCCAAGAACTCGATTCCCCCTAAATGGAGGAAGAGGACTAAGGGGCTCACTCTGCCCACCAAAAACGATCCCGGAGGAAACAGCAACAAAACTCCCTCAACCTGAACTCCCCACCCAGGGCAAGGGGATGGATGCAAACAGCCTACTCCACAAAAAAAACCATCACTTATAAAAACTAAAATGTGCTCAACAGAGAGCGTAGCCTACCACGGGGAAGCGGTTAGATCTGAGGCTGCCGCCAGCACCCGAGGTAAACAAACAACAAAATAATAAAAATAAAACTAAAAGAGAGAGCACCATCTTCAAGCAAAATTAATTAGCCTAGTAAGACCAAAAATAACAGGAACCCAACCTGGAGGGGGGGAACCTAGACGGGGCATCACTCTCACCAAGGCCCGTACGCCAATGAAATAATTCATAAGGGGGGGGGAGCCACCGCAAGGAACCACCAGGAAGGGGACCAAAGGGGCAAAATTTATCTATAACGACGAGGAGACAACTCCAACTGAAAAGAACAGAAGGAGTCGCCAAGAATCGACATGGCTGGCAGGGGACGCCATTTGGTGGCGACATAATAAGATCTCAATATTTATGAAAATACGAGACCTTAACAGCCAAAAATCAGAACAAAACCCCACAAGAAGATGGTACTTAACTTGGAAATGGTAAAGCTGCTCGACGCCATCTCAGAAAGCAGAAAAATCCAAAATAATGGAGACGAGCACACAAAAGAAACAGCGATTTCACGTGCTAGAAAATGGAATGAGGTAGGTGGCGCTGGTGTCGCCGTCCTGGCGGGTGTTTGGTGTGGGGGCTGTAACGGCTCACCGCTCTGTTCCGGGGGTTTTGATAAGGAGAGATCTTTCGAGTAGGTTTCCGTGGTAGTGGTATTCACTCACCCCTCCTTATACCGACGTCTTCCTAGAAGACGAATCGACTGGGGTAGTAACCCCAGCTTTCCTGAAAGCTCTTTTTCTCTGGTATATCTAGCAAGGTTATACCTAGAAATTCGTGCTGTAATGGAATTTCACCGGCTGACACGGGACTGGACTCAGAAATATCATTTTTGTACATGCAACTTACCCGTCAGATATATACTTAGCTGATTGGCACCCTTGGAGGAGGGCAAGAGACAGCTAATAACTAAAAAACGAGAAAGAACATATGTTGTAGGATATACACAAAACCATGGTTCTTACCTGATTGGGCAGAAGACTTCATGGATACTGTCTATGAGTCTGCTTGCCTCAAGAGCTTCAGCGAGGAAGTGACCTATGACTGACAGCCCTTCTGGATCGTGTCAATGGGGATTAACCCACTTACATGACAGAGCCCTCTACCTGAATCATATCAATGGGGGCTATCCCTCTTACATGACAGAGCTAGGTAATAATAAAATACTACAAGGAGCTAATAACCAAACCCGACCACCTGACCAAGCCTAACCTTGTTAGTGATACGAGATGAAAGAGAGGCTATCTCCAACACTCTCTTCCAACCAACCATAAAAAACACAACCACGCATTAAAAGAACAACTAACTTAGTTAGACTAAAAAGGATTAGCTTCAGCTCCTTGACTCAGCACCGAATCCGCGGATACGTAAGCTCCTAGAGAGAAGCACTTTTCATACGTAACGCGAACATCTCTCAAATAATGAGAAGCGAACACCGAGTTACATCTCCAGTACGTAGAGTCCACAATAGACTGGAGGGACCAAGACTTGTGAAAAGCCAGAGAAGTAGCTATGGCTCTCACCTCATGAGCATTCACTCTCAGGAGCTGTAAGTGTTCGTCCTTGCAAGAAAGATGCGCCTCCTTGATAACACCTCTAATGAAGAAAGCCTGGGCGTTCTTAGAAATAGTTCTTGAAGGATCCTTGACTGAGCACCAAAGACTTTCAGCATTGCCCCCGAGTTGTTTCTTTCTCTCCAGATAACATTTAAGGCTTCTTACTGGACAGAGAGTGTGCTCCAACTCTTGTCCTGATATAGTGGAGAGTCCTTTGACCTCAAAACTCCTAGGCCAAGGTTTTGAAGGGTTCTCATTCTTTGCTAAGAAGAGGGGCTTAAAGGAGCAGATTGCAGAGTCCTTTTTAAAGCCGAAAGAACCTTCCAAAGCCTGTAATTCGCTCAATCTTTTAGCAGATGCAAGAGCAAAAAGAAACAACGATTTCCTGGTTAGATCCCTGAAAGAGGCAGATCGAGGAGGCTCAAATTTATCGGACATTAAGAATTTTAAGACCACGTCCAAATTCCAGCTGGGAGGTCTAGGGGACTTGTTTTTAGATGTTTCGAATGACCTTACAAGGTCGTGAAGGTCCTTATCTTCAGAGATGTTAAGACCTCTGTGTCTAAAAACTGAGGAAAGCATGCTTCTATATCCCTTGATGGTGGAAACCGCCAGATTACACTGTTCCCTTAGATAAATAAGGAAATCTGCGATATCCATTACAGAGGTACTGGAAGAGGATACTTTCTGAGCTCTGCACCATCTCCTAAAGACTTCCCACTTCGACTGGTAGAGGCGCAAGGTAGAGGATCTTCTGGCTCTGGCGATGGCCTTAGCAGCCTTGCGCAAAAATTCCTTCGCTTTAACCAGTCCTTCGACAGTCTGAAGGCAGTTAGGTTGAGACCGGGGAGGTTCTTGTGATATCTGTCGAAGTGGGGCTGTTTGAGAAGATCACTCCTGAGAGGGAGCGACCTGGGAAAGTCTATCATCCACTCCAGTATCTCTGTGAACCAGTCTCGAGATGGCCAAAAGGGAGCGATCAGGGTGAGTTTGGTGCCCTTTGAGAAAGCGAACTTTCTTATCACCTCCCTAGAATCTTGAACGGGGAAAGGCATACCCGTCTCAGACCTTCCCAATTTAGGAGAAGGCCGTCTATTGCTACTGCTCTGGGGTCCGAGATCGGGGAGCAGTAGTTCTCCAATCTCTTGTTCCAATGTGTGGCGAAGAGGTCGATATTGGGTCTCCCCCACAGTAACCACAGCCTTTCGCTAATCTCTGGATGTAGAGACCATTCCGTGGGAAGCACCTGGTCTTTCCTGCTGAGCAGATCCGCTCTCGCATTCCTTTCTCCCTGAACGAACCTGGTGAGGAGAATGATGTTCCTCTCCTCCGCCCACATCAGAAGGCTCCTTGCTGCGACGTAAAGGGAGAAGGAGTGAGTCCCTCCTTGCTTTCTGATATAAGCCAGGGCTGTGGTGTTGTCGGAATTTACAAGCACTACCGACCCCTTGACTAGCCGTTTGAGCGGACGAGTGCTAGATGTATGGCTACTAGTTCCTTCTTGTTGATGTGCCAGGACCTCTGTTCTGCTTCCCAGGTGCCTGACACTTCTTCCGAGCCTAGTGTTGCTCCCCAACCCGACTCCGCGCGCCTGAAAACAACACTAGGCGAGGGTTCGGGCGGTTGAAGAGGGATTCCTAGACCCAGTTTCTGGGGTCTAACCACCAACGGAGATGTTCTTTTACTTGGTCCGAAATCAGAAAGGAGTCTGACAACTCTTGGGACTTCCGATCCCAAGATTCGTTCTCAGGAAGAACTGCAGAGGTCTTAGGTGAAGCCTTCCCAGAGAAACGAACTGTTCCAGCGAGGAAATGGTCCCCAGCAGACTCATCCATTCCCTCGCAGAACATCTGTCTTTCTCTAGAAAGTCTGTCACCTTTTGTAGGCAGCGTTCCTTCTTTCCAGGGATGGAAACACTTGAAAACCCCGAGAATCCATCAGAATCCCCAGGTAGACAATTTTCTGCTGAGGAATCATCTGGGACTTCTCGAGGTTTACTAGAAGTCCTAGAGACTGTACCAGTCTTAAGGTGAGAGATAGGTCCTCCAGACAACGGTTTCTCGAACTGGCACTAATCAGCCAAAACGTCGAGATACAAGGAAATCCTTACCCCTTCTAAATGTAACCAATGAGCCACATTCTTTGAGAATGGTCGTAAACACTTGGGGGCTGTGGAAAGTCCAAGCACAGAGCCCTGAACTGGAAGGTTCTTCCGTCTACCATGAACCTTAGGAACTTCCTGGAGGAGGGATGGATGGGAACGTGGAAGTATGCATCCTGAAGGTCCAGGGACACCATCCAATCTCCTTGACGAAGAGACGACAGAACAGAGGACGTCGTCTCCATCGAGAACTTCTTCTTGATGACATACGCGTTCAGGTAGCTCACGCCCAACACCGGTCTCCACCCCGAAGTTTTTGACACCAGAAAAAGCCGATTGTAAAACCCCGGGAATGAAGATCTTGAACCGGTTCTATGGCAGCTTTGCTAGCATTTGATCGACGGCTAGCAGAAGGGCTTGCCTTCGCACAGGATCCTTGTATTCGCCGATAACTCCCTTGGAGTTGTTGTCAAGGGGGAGGTTTCAGCGTTGAAGGGAATGAGGTAACCCTTCCTCAGGATAGAGAGGGACCATTCGTCCGCCCCCTTTTGTGCCCAGGCTTCGGCGAAGTTCAGAAGTCTGGCACCCACAGGCGTCTGGAGGACTTGTTTCTAACTTGGACTTCCTGGCTGGGAGTCCTGAAGGTCTTGTTCTTCTTTCAGGTCTACATCTCCTGATAGACCTGGAACCTCGAAAGGGCTCCTGAAAGGGGGCCTTCTCCTTCTTTGCAAGGGGAGCTGCAGGTCTCATCCTTTTAGAAGATTGCGCCAGCAGATCCTGAGACGCTTTCTCCGACAACGAACGAGACACTTTTTAACCGTCTCTCCTGCGGGAAAAGATGGCTTGACAGAGGAGCGTATAAGAGGGAGGACCTCTGGAGAGGAGAAACATATTTGGAGAGAAAAGCACTGAACACGGATCTCTTCTTAAGTAAGCCAGTACCAAACAGGGAAGCGATCTCCATAGAGCCGTCCTTGACAGCCTTGTCTAAGCAAGACAACACGCTGCTGAGGTCCTCCATGCTGACCAAGTCCTCTTCAAGACTCTTCTTCACTAAGGCCCCTACAGACCAGTCCATGAAGTTAAATACTTCGAGAACACGGAAAAGGCCCTTGAGGAAATGATCCAACTCACATAAACCCCAAGAAGCCTTGGCCGAATTAAGCGAGAGCCTTCTCGAAGAATCCACCAATGAGGAGAAGTCTGATCCAGCAGATGAGGGGAGAGCCAACCCCATCGGTTCCTTTGTCTCGTACCACATTCCCGCTCTGCCTGAAAGCCTGGAGAAGAGTGCCTGCTAGAAGACTGGCGCCTGACAGGAGAAGAGCCTCGAACGGTAGAGGAGCCCTTACTAGGAGAGGGGAGCCTGGAACCAGAAGGAGGGGAGGCTGGGGAGGAGCTTCTACGAGATTCAAAAGGGCATTTGCCACACGAACGAGGCTTGAGTGAAGAGCGCGTCTGACTGAGAGAGATCATCTCCAACAGGAGAAGACCAACGACGCCCTTTTGCCAGGAGAGGGCGCGAGCGCCTGGGAGGAGAGGCACTATCAGCCGATGAAGAGCGCCTAGGAGAGAAGCGCCTGCAAGGAGAGGAGCGCCTGGTAGGAGAGGAGCGCCTGCTACTGGAGGGGCGCTTAACTGGAGAAGAGCGCTTCACAGAGGAAGGAAATCTATCAGGAGAACGTAGTCCAGGCGAAGATCGCTTGCAAACTGAAGGATGCTTGCTGGGAGAAAGGTGTTTCTTGGAGGACTTGACAGGCAGAGAGACATCCTTCCTACGAGAAGAGCTCTTGGTCAAAGAGTTAGCAAGCGCAGCGAGCTGAGCCTGGAGGCCAACCAAGATCTGCTTGGTGGACTCCTGACCCCCCGAAGAAGAGGAGGGAGATCTTCGAGTTCTCTTCTTCGCAACAGGAGAACCTCAGGGAAGCGCTCAGGGCTGGAATCCAATGCGTCTGACCTCTAGGGGCCTCCAAGTCCTCTTCAAAGGGCGCGACTCGGCCGAACTCCAACCACGCTTGGGCGAAGAGGAAGCAGAAGACGAGAAACACTTCTTCAAGATCCCTTTCCTATGGCGATCTAAGGCAGCCTGGGACGCGTCAACGGGAGCTGCGAAGCGACGCTGACCGTTGGGAATGCTCTTCATCCCCCTTGCGGCTGTCGACATTCCTCCTCCACTGGGTCTGGGAGTTTGGAAGAGGTCTAGGCCTAGGAGCGATGCGGAGCCGGTCAGACGCCCCCTCCACTACACTGGGGACACTACACACATCACAATCACTTTTTCCTTTCTTCTCCTCCAAAGCACGCATCTGCAACTGCATCTTGCGGATCGTGGCTTTCATGGCAGCCATCTCCGATTTATTTAATCCGCAGGTTCGATTTAAGGGTGAAGGAGCTGAAACAACAGGAGTGACAGGAGAATCTGGAAGAGTGTTAGGTTCTACTTCTACTTCTTTAGAAAGAGACCTACTCGAGCTCCTAGAAGAAGCCTTCCTAACTCTATCCTTCTCCAGCTTGCATACATAAGAGCTCAAAGCCTTCCATTCCAGATCAGTGAGATTCTCGCATTCAACACAAGTGTTATCAATCGAGCAATCATTCCCCCTACACCTCGAAAACACAGTGTGAGGATCTACCGAAGCTTTCGGTAGTCTCACCTTACAATCAGACTTAACACACACACGAAACACTGGTGCAACACTCTGATCAGACATTCTTACAGAAAAATCCAAAGCCAAAATCAAAATCAAACCAAAAAGCGTATGCCAAGCCAAAGATCCAACACGTCACCAAAGGTCAGTCCAAAATAATCCTCAGCGAGCGAAAAATGAAAATCAAAGCAGGAGGAACCAACAACAGATGTTGCCGGAACCAGCGACAGAGAAAATCTGATTAGAAAACGGGAATGGTTCCTATTCCCGCCACCCAGCGGCGGGTATGGTAGATCACCTGACCTACCTGTCGCGTGTGCCGCGAAATTTGAATTTCTGTCGGGAACGTCGGAGACTATAGCTAAGTATATAGCCTATCTGACGGGTAAGTTGCATGTACAAAATGTATTTTTCCTAACTATACAAACCCGAGGTCCTTTACATTAGGGATTACTTTCAGGCGTAGGCTGGAAACGGCCGTTAAACTCTTGAGCAAGGTGGTTAGGCAGTAACTACCTCCAGGTAGGCGGGGATACCCGCCTGCCCGGATGTAAACATTCCAGTTTGCCTTTCGGCCCAGGTACAGATTGAGGGGTGGCATGAGGTGGGCATAAAGTGTAAAGGACTTCGGGTTTGTATAGTTTGGAAAAATACAATTTACTTTTAAAAATTGTTATTTGTTCCGACACAATATACAAGCCCTCGGTCCTTTACATTAGGAGACTCACTGATTGGAAGGAGGAATCTGATAAAGTCTCTCTGAACTGACTGGAGTTCACCACCTTGTCTTCCCTTCCTGGTCGTGAGAGCAAGGAAGGGAAAAACTGCCTCTGACAAAAGATCGGGTTGTAAGAAACGCAGGATCAGTTGTCAGACTTCTGGGTCCCTTTGCATGAAAGAGGAAACGTCAGTTCATGCAAACTAGGTTAGGAAGAATTTTTAGTGATGCCCCTTACACACGGAGGGCGGAAGCCCAAGAAGGGAACTAACTCTTACGTCCCGATGGATGTAGGGAGAGAAGATATTGCGTCCCAAACTATATCTCCGAAAGTACAGGGGCGCCCTCAGTATTTACGTAAAGGGCCGCTGGAGAGAAGCATTACCACTTGGTTACGCTACTCCAGTTATGCCCTTGGCCGTCAAACCCAAGACACAGGCAGGGAACGACGGCTTACACAAGGTTATCACAAATCGTGGGTTTGTATTACCAAATATCAAACACACGCAATATATAAACAAAAATACAGAAAGATCCCACCGGGATAATAAGAGCTTAACGACAGTCAGGCAGAGAGAACGAAACCACGTCAGCAACGCATGAAAGCAAACTGGAATGTTTACATCCGGGCAGGCGGGTATCCCCGCCTACCTGGAGGTAGTTACTGCCTAACCACCTTGCTCAAGAGTTTAACTTTTTCTACAGTTTTTTGGTTGCTAATTATGGATTTACCTTCAATTTTTGTTGCACAAATGTAATTAACCTGTAATTAACCCCTGAAGTCCATCCAACAAGGGGTTTCCATATGCGATCTTCACAAGACAGAGCACGGGTATATACATCTGTTTGGAACGGTTCATATCCCGTCTGGCAAGTGCAATAACTTGTTAACGTATGGGTACTGCCCGCCCCCGGGCCAGTACTAAACACGGCGAAGGGACATTCCATTTGGCCGACAACAAACAAATGCACCGCCAGTATCAGAAGCCCTAAAAGTGTAGAAAAAACCAGTTTCCAAAGTAAAAACAGGCGCAGAGTAGTGGCTCTGCGGTGGCGACGGTACTATAACTTAGCTTTTTCTACAGGTTTTAGGTTGCTCATTACGGATCTACCTTTAATTTTTGTCGGACGAATGTAATTAACCTGTAATTAACACCTAAAGTTCATCCAACAAGGTAGGGGACCCGATGGGAATGCGGGGTTATGGGTGGGGTATACCCTGGCTATGTAACAGCTCACCCGCATGTTTCTACCCTACAATTTAGGGGACCCCTAGGGAAAGCGGGGTTGTGGGTTTTGTAGATGACGAGGCATGAGAAACTGGCCAAAATTTACTTTTTACGGAATCCAAGACATGAGAAACCGCTAAATAAACAGAGAACAAACAAGAACATTAAACGAGCCAACACAAAGGCAACCCCTCCCATTACTACTGTCCTCCCAAACATTTATTGGGGAGCCACTGGTTCATCCCTCACTCCCTTACAGAGGAAAATCGCATTTTTTAAGGTAAAATGCATTTTTCCCAACATACAAACCCGACGTCCTTTACATATGGGGATACTTTCAGCGTAGCTGAACAAGGCCACAAACGACTTACGAGGCATTAGTTGGTATCACTACCATCTGGACATGTGGTTGGCAACTGTGGGTAGTCCACAGTGCTAACCGCCCAGATTCATGCATCACTTCGCTTTTTGGTTCTACGGCAGATTGTGTGGCGGCTGAGGTGGGTAACCTGAGTAAAGTACCTCGGGTTTGTATGTTAGGAAAAAAGCATTTTACCTTAAAAAATGCGATTTGTTCCTACACAAATACAAACCCTTGGTCCTTTACAAATGGAGACTCAAGATTCGGTGGGAGGAATCTGAGTGGAGGTCTCTGAATGACTGAGAATTCAACACACCTCATGTCCCCCTGGGGCAAGAGCCAGGGGGACATGGCCACTGGACTGAGAGCACTGTCATGAGAACCGTCGTGCTACCAGCCAGTCTACTAGACCGTCCTTGCTGTGGCGAGGTTACGGTAGTAAGCGAACGCACAGCGAGGTGAAGCCAGGGAGAACCTTTCCCGCTCATAGTAGAGGTGAGTGGGAAACGTCAGGAACTAAGGACCTACATAAGAAATGAGTTTGGTAATTAGCCCGGGACCCCTTTCCCCGCCTTGCTGGAGAAAGGGGGGACATTACGTCTAATAAATACCTGACAGGTAACAAAGACAGGACATTCAAGTAATGAAACTCACCTGCGTCAGACGTCTGGTTCAGCTTTGTACGGCCTAACTCTCTGCCCAAGGGAAGAAGGGTGGGATGAAAGGGGAGGAAGGGGGAGCCAGTCCTCACCGTTCACGCCCACTCACACGCGTACAACAGACGAGCCGCAACTCTGTCCCTACAGGATCTGGGTAGTAACACAACTTGTTGAGCAGCCACCACCGGACCGAAGGAAAACGTGTCCAAGGACTGATGGGTAACGACCCTTAGGTAAAAAGAGGTGAATGTGGTCTGGCGAGACCACACCCCCACCCCTCAGTACCTGCTGGACCAACAGGTTCTTCCGGAATGCTAGAGAGGGCGCAATCGCCCTGATTTCATGAGCACGGGGGTGTAGAGGGCTGGTGACATCCTCGTCAGCCGCCGCATACGCCTTTTTGATAACCTCACAAAGCCAGAAAGAGATCGTGTTCTTAGACACTTCTTTCTTGGGGGTCCCGGTGCTAACGAAGAGCCGCCGACACTCAGGCCTGAGGTGCCATGTTCTCCTCAGATAGCGCTGTAGCACCCGTACAGGACAGAGCTGTAACTCGTCAGGGTCATTATTTACAAAGTCACTGAGGGATGGGATCGTAAAAGACACAAACTGAATGTCAGGGACCATTGGGTTTTGAGTTTAAGCTACAAGTTCCGGGACAAATTCGAGTGTTACCGATCCCCACCCCCTCGAGTGTTTGACTGCAAAGGAAAGTCCCTGCAATTCGCTAATCCTCTTTGCCGAAGCCAAGGCTAAAAGGAAGATGGTCTTGTGGGTCAGATCCCTGTCTGTGGCTTCTCGTAGCGGCTCGTAAGGGGCGCGAGTACGGCTCCACAAAATGAGGGACACGTCCCACTCGGGGGCCTGAGCTCCCTGGTTGGGCCAGACCATTCAAAGGTCTTCATCATCAAAGATATTTCCAGGGATGAGGAAATATCGATGCCTTTCAGCTTCAGGACCAAGGCTAAAGCTGCCCTGTATCCTTTCACCGCTGAAACCGATAAGAGCTTTTCCCGATGAAGAAAGACGAGGAAATCCGCTACCTGCTGAAGAGTGGCTCTGACCGGAGAATAACCCCGTCTACGACACCAACCACAGAAGATGGCCCACTTAACTTACCCTGGTAAACCGCTGCCGAGGACTTCCTGAGGTATCCCGCCATCTCTGTCGCTGCTAGGCGAGAAAAACCTCTCGCTCGCAAGAGATGGTGGATAACCTCCAGGCGAGAAGAGACAGGGATGCCACGGCGTGGTGGTACCGTTCTACGTGAGGCTGACGAAGCAGATTGTGCCAGAGGGGAAGTTCCCTCAGAACGCTGGAGAGCAGAGCCAGCAGGTCTGGATACCAAACGGCTTCTGGACGCTTGGGGGCTACTAGGATCATCTGAAGGTTCGTCGATCCCAGCACCCGACTGAGAACTGGACGAAGGAGACAGAATGGAGGAAAGGCATACACTTCAAGGTTGTCCCTTGAGTGTTGAAAAGCGTCCTCCGCGGCTGCCCATGGGTCCGGTACGACAGAGGTCAGAAGCTTCCTGTTGTACTGGGTGGCGAACAAGTTGACTACCGGACGCCCCCACAGATTGAAGAGTGTGTCCGCTACGGTCTGATGGAGACCACTCGCACCCCACGATCTGATCCTGACGGCTGAGCAAGTCTGCCAGGACGTTCCTCTTGCCCGGAATGTACCTGGCCGACAGGACCACCAAGTGGGCGACTGCCCATTGATGCACCTGCAACGTCAACTTGTGAAGGGCTCCAGAGACAAGACCCCCTTGCTTGTTGATGTATGCCACTACGGTCGTGTTGTCGCTTATCAACAATACCGAGTGTCCCACCAAACGATCCTGGAAGCACTGGAGACCCAAGAACGCTGCTTTCATCTCCAGGACGTTGATAAGAAGGTGTCATTCATGATGGTCCCACACGCCCTCCGTCAGCAACTCCTCCAGGTGAGCCCCCCAGCCCCCCTTCGATGCGTCTGAGAAAAGAAACAAGTCCGAGGGGCGAGAGGACAGAGGTGTCCCTATGCACAGGTTCCTGTTGTCCAACCACCAGGTGAGATCGTCCCTCACCTCCTGCGAGATGGGGACGAGAATGTGGAGGGACCGAATGTGGAGTCTCCCGTGCAGGACGAGTTTCTCCAATGACGACAGGTGACCGATCACGACCTGCCACTGTTGAGCAGGTTGGTCCTGTTGTGATAGGAAATGCCTCGCTACCTTCCTGAACGCGCTGATTCGAGCCTGCGAGGGGAAGACTCTGCCCAGGTATTGAACTTTCTGCTTGGGAATTAGATCGGACTTCCGAAAGTTGATCACGACTCCCAGTTCGTGACACAACTCGAGGAGACGATCCCTGTCCTGCAGCAATTGCAAGCGGGAGTTTGCCAGGACTAACCAATCGTTGAGATACCTCAGAAGACGTATCCCGCGCGAATGGGCCCAAACCGAAATGAGGGCGAATACCCTCATGAACACTTGTGGAGCGGTCGACAGACCGAAACAGAGAACCTTGAACTGGTAAACCACCCTGTCGAGGGCAAAGCGAAGGTACCGACGAGACGACATATGAACTGGTACTTGGAAGTACGCGTCCATCAAGTCAACCGTCAGCATGAAATCATTCTCCCTGACTGCAGACAATATCGTACGTACCGTCTTCATTGTGAACCGTATCTGATGAATGAAACGGTTCAGGGGAGAGAGGTCGATCACTGGTCTCCAGCTGCCGGAGGAGGCCTTCTCCACTAGGAAGATTCTGCTGTAGAAGCCCGGGGATCGATCCTTGACGACTTCGATGGCGCCCTTGCTCAACATCGTTCCGACCTCCTGAAGAAGCGCTTGTTTCTTCCAGGGGTCTTGGTAGTAGGAGGGAAAATGGATGGAGTGTCGGTGAGGGGAGGTGGGGACACGAAAGGTAGGGAATATCTGTCCCGGAGGACATCCACTACCCAGGACTCTGCTCCATACCACTGCCACGCTGCCCAATGGCTGGAAAGGCACACCCCACTGATGGCAGCATCTGAGCGGGGTCGCCATTCCTAGTGAGCTCCTCCCCTCTTCTTCTTGCCCTTACCTTTCCTTTTTGGGGGGGACAGGTTGACGAGATGGACCCTGTGGTTCCTTCCGAGGAGGCGACAAAGAAGGGGGCTGGACTTTTCCCCGAGCGACCTTCGAAGCACCAGACTTCTTCAGTGCTGGGGTGTTAAATTGGGTCGAGGACCGGGCCGCAGGACGAGAGGGTTGCATGACCCCTTTCGTCACTACCTGGTGGACAAGGGGGTTGCGTTCATCGGCCTTCCATTTGTCAACCGCAGCATTCACTAACCCATTGGGGAAGAGGGAGGTGGAGTCCAGGATAGGGCTGTTCCGCAACGACACTGCGGCTTCTGTACCCAGAGACCTGGCAATCCAGGACAGCACTGCATCCCTTCTCTTCAGTACTAGGTTGGCCCTGAGGTTTGCTGTCTGGTGGGCGAGGAAGGAAATAGCCTTAGGCCCCGACTGGCAAAGACTCCTGAAGGTCAGATCCTCGTCCTGAGTAGACGAGGCTGCAACTCTCGATAGGGCGTGTAATGTGATGTCTCACTGCGACATGTAATGTCTTCACACTGAAAGGTGATGAATGAAAAGGTAGATTCTTTCCACTCCTATTTAATGAAGAGACGTAAACAAACGTGAGAGCGGAGGATGAGATCCGATTCTCGTCACTCGCCAGCGACCACTGGCTACCTTATACATCGCATTTGGCGGGAAAGACAAAAGTATTGTCTGCTAAAATACAATGCTGCCACATTGCATAATTCAGCCAGTGATCTTACAGTATTTATAAGAATGTGTAAACGGTTAAACATGAATGGAATCTTAAAGGTAACATAAACATACTTCTTCTGTAAAATAATAGTAAAAGTGTACATGAATACATATGTTTGATATCTATACACCTCCTCCCCCCTTTACGCTCGTAGCACCATCTCGAGCGGAACATGGACTTCTTTCAGCGAGTCGGGGTGAACGACGAGGGGCACTGGGGGTGCTGAGTGATGGCCCATTTTCCTGGCCGAAGCAAGGGGCTGCAGGGACTTGGGGGAAAGGGTCATCATTCGTATTAGGCACTGGGCGTAGATGTCTTCTGTTTCGGAACCAAACGCAGCCACTAGGAAGGCACACCTCGTACTGTCTTGACCTGCCATGGCCCATCACGATGCCAACCTTGTCCCACCGTAGCGTCTTGGCGTCCTGTATCCTGACTTGCTGGCCGATGGTGAGCCTGGTTAGAGGGTGGGCATGAGAGTTGTAGTGGCTTGTGGCTTGGTCGACGCGAGCAGCAGTACGACGGTCGTAATCCTCAGTCTTAGTTTGCCACTCTTCCGTGAATGATAACAGGTGGGCCGGAACAGAGGTGCGGAGAGGGTGGCCATAGAGAATCTGCGCAGGGGAGCGTCCAGCAGGGGTCGGAGTGTTCCGAAGCTCCAGCAGTCCTCTGTCGAAATCTTCGCAATCGATATTCCCAGATGGGGCTGTCGTCGTAATGAGATGTTTGGCAGCTTTTACTGCTGCTTCCACATGTCCATTGGACTGAGGGTAATGCAGGGAAGTGATGATATGGCGGACTCCCCACCGCTCGGTGAATCGCTCGAAGTCTTGGCTGGAGAATGGGGGTCCTCCGTCCGTCTGTAAGCGGAGTGGGACACCAACTTAACGGAAGTAGACACAAAACATTCTTGTGACTCTAGCTGCAGTCGTGTCGCTTCCACAGGGGACAATCACAGTCCAGCCTGAAAGTTTGTCAGCTATAACAAGGAATGCCTTCCTTGCAACGTGAAAGAAGTCGGCTGACACTTTCGAAGGGCCGGGTCGGGTGGTCGTCGAACATGTATGGTTCCTGTTGCTGACTAAGGAGAAGATGTTGGCAAGCATTGCAAGCTTCTACTGTATTCTTTATGTCAGCATCGATGCCTGGCCAAAATACTGTCTGTCTTGCATGACGTCGAGTAGCTTCGATCCCTCGGTGGCTGTCGTGGAGGCAAGCCAAGGTGCGTCTACGGAGGGCTGCAGGTATGATGATCCTGGGCCCATATAGCACTAACTCTCCAT
The DNA here is from genome assembly GCF_040412425.1 of Macrobrachium rosenbergii. Lineage (NCBI taxonomy): Eukaryota > Metazoa > Arthropoda > Malacostraca > Decapoda > Palaemonidae > Macrobrachium > Macrobrachium rosenbergii. The sequence goes on from NW_027100729.1 coordinate 3,178,955, forward strand.
CTGCGTAAAGGCTATCCCGCAGCTTCCAATACGGGAGGGCAGAGACGTGGAGGTCGTAGCGGTTGGTGGGGAAGCCATTGGAGACATATTGGACGAGGCGACTGTAGTCCTGATCCTGAGATGCAGCAGTGCGGAGTTCCCGTAGGGTCCTGTCTTCTTTGGTGATGGGTCCTGTTGCCTGATCGTCGGTGGAAATGGCGGTGCTGGTGACGATGCGCCTGACATGGGCAGTTGAGATGGTGCAGTATTCCTCATCTTCAGGTGTGGGGCGGCTGGTCGGGGAGTGGGACAGGGCGTCTGGTATGCAGAGCTGTTTCCCCGTGCACCATACTGCGGTGAAGATGTAGGGGGCCACTTTCATCTTGAGGCGTTGCAGGCGTGGATTCTCAATGGCATCCAGGGTGTAGTGGTTGAGGATAGGAATCAAGGGGCGATGGTCAGTCATCACAGTGAAATATTGAAGTCCAGACAGGTATAGGCGGCACTTAGCCATGGCTCAAGTGACTGCAAGTAGCTCCAGCTCTATAGTGGCATATCGGGTTTCCGTGTCCATAAGGAAACGGGAGCCGCACTGGACGAGACGCATCCGACCGTGGCCGTTGTCCTGAAGTAGGGCAAAGCCAAGGCCGTACAAGCGTGAGGCGTCTGTCTGCAGGATCGGGCGAGCCTGGGTTGAAAGGTGCCAGGACTGGTGGTGAAGTCAGAGCTTTCTTGACATTCTTAAATGCTTGCTCATGGTCAGGCATCCAGATAAATGAGCGTTTCGGGCTCATGAGCGGGCGTAGAGGCTGTGCTGCTGATGAGATATCTGGGGTGAAGTCGGCAAGTTGGTTTACGAGACCCATAAACGACCTGATATCTGTGACGCTGGAAGGTGTGGGGAAGTCTCGTATGGCAGATACCTTGTCAGGGTCGCTGCGATGCCGTCAGGTGATAAGACATACCCGCAGAATTTAACTTGAGGGGCAGCTACAGTGAACTTTTCCTTATTGAGGGTAATACCGTATTTACGGCACCTGGTCAGCATTTGGTTTATGTGTTGCAGGTGGGAAGGGAGAACTTCGTCTGATATAAGGATGTCATCTATAACCTTCACGCAGTTGGAGATACCTTGTAGTGCCATATCTCCACGGAGGCAGTAGGCATCACCCGTCGCTGCGAATCCCATCGGGCCACGGCAGTGCTGAAACCTTCTGTACGGGGTTATGAACGTGGTCAGATGGCGATCTTCCTCTGCCAATAGCCATGGAGGGCATCTGCTGTCGTGAAATACTTCGCGGTAGGAGAGATGTTGCGGATGGCGTCATGGGGCGTGGGCGATGGATGTGTTGGGCGGGCAACCTGAGAATTTAAGTGGGTGTAATCCACAGTGATGCGGACACCTTTGTCCCTGGGTACCAGGACCATGGGGTGGCACCATTCGGAGGGTTCGTCGCCTACGGGCGTGATGATTCCTTGTTGTACTAAGGAGTCAACTTCTTTTACTTGATCCCTAAGGGCGAACGGAATGGGCCTGGGCGTATGTACAGCGAAAGGTGTAGCACCAGGTTTTAGGTGGATCCGCATTGGATGACCTGTCATCTTCTTTAGTGGCTGAGTCTGCAGATCTGCCTTGGATACGAGTACATCGTTGAAGTGGCGGAGAAAATAATCCTAAGCAGCTGCAGGTGATGTCATGGCAGAGTCAGGAATCTGGGCACACCTGTTGACATGTGTAACCTTCAGAATGGGCTTTGGGAATTCTGGTGACACTATAGCAAGGGCTCGGCAATGTCCACGGGAGAGGAGGGAAGTCTGGATATCCTCGTGAACATGTATAGTCGCTACACGACTTGTTGCCGAGGCAAAGTGTTGCTTGGAAACATCCCACGGCTGGTGGCATGGGGGATCCATCTGCGGTCACGACATCCATCATGGGTGGAGGTGACAGTTTTGACCTGGGTATGTGGAGTGCATCCAGGTGCGTGGTGCCAATCACTGCAATGTCTGCTCCTGTGTCGGGGATTAGCTGGAGATGCGATGAGATGTCACTGAATGACAGGGAGACAGTGACTGGTGTAGGGGACTCATTATCTGAGTTGGCACCCACGAGACGGCAGCTGGAGTTTGACTTGGTAGGTGATGAGGGCCGATGTCCACTTGGTGTTGGAGATGAAGCTGTAGATCCAGTCCGATTTGTCTTGGTAGACCTGCACATCTTCACGAAGTGTCCCTGTCTCTGGCAGGCACTGCACTGGGTATCCTTAGCAGGGCATTTCTGAGATCGGGGCCAATGACCTGTGCCTCCACAGTTATTGCAGGTGGCACCCGAGGCTGGGCACTGTCTGGAGTTGTGCCTACGAGAGCAGTTTTGACAGGGGTTGCCATTAGTAGAATGTTGAGAACGCAGGTTGGGAGATCGATGACAATTCCTCTTCTGTAGTCGTTGATTCTTCTTGTATGAAGATACAGCGCTGATCTGGCTAGGGGCGGATGCAATGGCTGATGCAGTCGCACGTAGACTCGGCCGAGCGGCAGCATGTCACAAAAATCTGCGAGGGTGGATGAGGGTTGAGGGCTATAAGGCGTTGTATTAACTCTTCGTCCCTCACTCCCATCAATATTACCATTTGCAACTGCTTTTCTGCGCAGGAAGCGGGGTTGCCAGTGCATAAATCCACTTCATCGGCGAGATCCTTGAGGCGTGCATAGTAGTCTACAAATGATTCTCCCACAGCCTGTTTGCAGGACAATAACTCTCTGCGTCGTAAGGCCTCATTTCTGAGACTGCGAAAATGCTTTTGCAGTGCATTCAATACCTCTGTAAGGGACAGTGATGTGTCGTGAGGGATGCCTAGTGTATGCGTAAGCAGACGTTGAACTTCTAGGGAGATGCAGGTCCTCAGGTGAATCAGCTGGGCTGCCTGATGCAAGCTGTCAAGTCCAACAAGGGCTGCATAATCCTCAAAACGAAGTCTCCATTGACGAAAAGCTTGATATGTTGCATCTTGTTGCAGAATTGGAGGGGGATGGACAGCTGGCTAGAAGTCATGGGTGTATTTACCCGTTGGGCTCCTAATGGCATGGCAGGGGGTGCCAGTGTGGTGTCAGGCTGCTGGGGTTGCTGAGGCTGTTGCGATGATGCCAGCTGTTCTGACAGCAGTGTAAACAGAGCCATGAATCGCTGGTTATCTTCCTGTCTTGATTGCTCCATTTGTTGCCTGAAGGTCTGTTCCTCTTGTCTCCTTCGAGCTTCCTCCTGCAAGCTGGAAGTTTGAAGGAAATGTATGAGGTGCAACATGTCACTATCACGGCCTCCTGGCCTGTTGGGCGTAAGAGGAGGAGGAAGGGAGGGGCTGATAGCCTCATCAAGTGTGGAGGGGCTGGTATCATCATCAGCAGTGGGGATGCACGGATCCGTCGCCTCCCGTTGATCATCCGCCTGATCCTCTCCTCTCTGATCCAATAATTCAATTAGCTGTTCCTCTTGCTGAGCCATATTGAGTTCGGTATCATACGAAAGCTTAGGATCTTTAGAGTGCAAGGAAAATGTTCAGTTCTCAGTAGGTACATGAAGAAATGCGCCAGGAGTATTTAAAATAAAAGATCCTGTTGAAAATGAGCTGTAATAGGCTGGAAAGTCGAGCGAACGGAGGCGAGTGTGTGCGTACGTGTGTTGTGGTGGTGGTGGGCGGGGCATAGGCTAGTGACGGTTGTCTTCTGGGCTCTCAGTGTCTATCGAAGCATGAGAGGGGTAGGGCAGTTCATGGAATTGCTGGGGGCAAATTTGAGTAGCCTTATGCATTGGCGAGGGGAAGCAGTCTCGCAACTCGCAACATCACACTGCACTAACACATTAACACTAACACTGCCCTTCACAAACACTATATCACTCCTGGAGACACTGTGATGCACATAGATACTGTCGATGATATCCTGAGTCACTGTAAGATCCAAGGTGAGAGGCGAATACAGCAATGACGGTTGCTTGAATTTCGAATGTGGGGTCCGGCTGATTGAAGTCTCTATCAAGGGAGCGGCTACATAACACTGCGCCATGTAATGTGATGTCTCACTGCGACATGTAATGTCTTCACACTGAAAGGTGATGAATGAAAAAGTAGATTCTTTCCACTCCTACTTAATGAAGAGACGTCACTCGCCAGTGACCACTGGCTACCTTATACATCGCATTTGGCGGGAAAGACAAAAGTATTGTCTGCTAAAATACAATGTTGCCACGTTGCATAATTCAGCCAGTGATCTTACAGTATTTATAAGAATGTGTAAACAGTTAAACATGAATGGAATCTTAAAGGTAACATAAACATACTTCTTCTGTAAAATAATAGTAAAAGTGTACATGAATACATATGTTTGATATCTATACAGGGCGAAGGCCCAGTTGTTAAGCCAAGACACCACCTGGAGGGCCGACAGAGCCGTGCCCTCCAAAGTGCCCATCTCCGCTTGCGAGAAAAGCGCGTGTTCTGCCAACAGCTGAGCCGATGTGGCACCAGGTGCCAGGCGAGTCAGCCCTGGTTCCACGACCTTCGTCTGTAGTCCACATTCCGACGGAATGTAATATTTCTTCCGTCTCAGTAGAGGGGGAGGCAACAGCTTGGTAGCTCGAGACGAGCAAAGTGATGACGACTGCCCAGAGACTAAGTCGTTCACCTGATTGAGAACGCTGTCTGCCAGAGGAGACAACGGGAGGCCAAAAGAGGGCTTGGGTTCCCTCCTGGCAGCGTACAACTCCTCCAGTCTAGACGAACGTTCCTCCAACAGGGTTGGAAGCGGTTCCTCCAGGCCGTTGTGCTGACGGATCAGTGCAAGGACCTCTACAAACGCCCTCTGCATCTCCGGAGTGCCCGGGTCTCTCGGCAGAGGACCCTCTGAGAGACGGTCATCCGAGAAAGCCCCACCCGCAGATGAGCCCGAGACCGATCCCTCATCTCTGTCCCGCACTACGGAAGCATACGACCTCCCACTCGAGTGGAGCGTAGGAGGGCCGGACGCCCCTGAAGCTGAAGGCCCCAGAGCATCAGCTCCGGTAACCCCATCGACCCCGTTTCCTCCCGGAGAATCCTGAGGAGGTCGAGGGGGCGGGAGAGACAGAGCAAACACTACCGTCGCGGGAGGACCCGGACAGACTGGCACGTAAGGTACGGCCTCCCCAAAGCATGTAGGCTGCTGTCCCAACCATCCGGGTGTGTTCCAGCTTTCTTCGGTGCTGAAACAGACGAAGAGGGCCGGGGAAAAATCCATTGACATTCCTGACCCCCCTGGGGATGGAACGTCCTTGGTCACCCTCACCGCCATACCCGTATCCGACTTGGACAAGGGGAATGGATTGGATGGGGAGGAAGCCCGTGGGTTTCTCCCCTTCTGTGCCCGAACCCATGACGGAGCTCGAGCCTGCACGGTCTCCCGGAGGGGATCGTGCTTTCGGTGGCACGCACTTGGTAGACACCGAAACAGAACCAGTCTGGGAGGATGGAGCTTCCGAACCGCCCGAGGAGGGTACCGAGGTGCCCTTCACGGTGAGAGAACCAGCAGTTCGTTCCCAAGGGGGCGAGAGCGCTGCTGGAGCAGAGCGAGTCGTCTTAGAGGGAGGGGGAGCTGCCCTCCCCTTCCTAGCCCAGTTGGACTTAGAAGAGGGAGGGGGAGTGGAGGAAGAAGAGGAAGACGAGGATGACAACGACAAAGAGTAGGAGGATGAAGAAGATGGAGACAGACGGCGAGCCAGCTTCTTCTTCTTTTTCATCTTGTCAATCAGGGATAATACCGCATTCCCCAGCATACCGACGACAGACCATACGGGATTGGCGGAAGCAGGGGGACGGTCTGAAGCGGGAGCAATAGACCGAGGCGGGACCCTTGGAGCGTCCGCTGTCGGGAACAATCGGTGCCACAGCAAATGCCTGACGATCCGAGGTGGGTACGGGTAACGGTGGAAGCTAGGCGGGAGGAGTGAGAGCGTACCCGGGAGGTGGCGGAGTGACCAAGCAGACTGGGCCGGCCAGCATCAATACTGCAATGGCAGGGGTAGGGACTGTGCCATAGGCATGATGCGTCCCCACCGAAGTCACTACGCTCCTCGGTCACACAGCAGAAATGGTGGTGGTCGTGAGAGCAGCCACTGTGTATGTAGTGGGGGGAAGGGGGCAGTACCCCTCCCTGACCCACTGAGCCGACGCGATCGAAAAGTGAGGACAAATCAGGATTGCCAACCATCCCGAGTGACTCCCAAGCCCAGCTCAAGCCCGGTACAAGTCCCAAACCTGCGGAAGGAGATAAAGGCAAGTAAGGGCCACCCCCAACCCGGAGGTAAAACATTCCGGGGGAGGGGGGGGAACTGGTGGGTGTGCAGGCTAGGTCTGCCGATCTCACCTCCTCTGGGGCCGCAGATGTGGACACAGGGGATAGAGAGACAGGTTCCGTCAGGGGCGGTAAGGGGGAGGCCACTGGGACTCAGATAAGATGGAGAAGGAATGACCACGATAGGGGTCAAGGGGGCCAAAGGGAGCCCCTCCGACGCCTTGGACTCCTTCCTTCTATACCTGGATCTACGCAAGTACTTATCCCACTGCTCGGGGAACCAGAGCCTACACTCATCACATGGTACATCCACAGAACAATCAGGGGGATCCTTGCTCCCCTTACGGCACTTTAGGCAAAGGGAGTGGGGATCCGAATCTGCGGAACAGCAGAAGGCACATTTTTTGTCCTTACCAGGACAAATCCTATGCCAAGGCTTGTCTAAATCATGGGTTTGCAAGGGGTTAGCTATCTCACAAACACGCACAAATACACAAGTACAAAAAGGAACAAACACACCGTGAGGTTGTAGCTTTCACAGCCAGGAATGAAAAGAGAGCGCAGAAAAACACGTCTGTTCTACACGAGGCCAAAGAGAGAAGTGATGCATGAATCTGGGCGGTCAGCACCGTGGACTACCCACAGTTGCCAACCACATGTCCAGATGGTAGTGATACCAACTAATGCCTTGTAAGTCTTTTGTGGCATTGTTCAGCTACGCTGAAATTATCCCCATGTGTAAAGGGACTCGGGTTTGTATTTGTGTAGGAACAACTCAGAGTTTGGGGACCTAACCCCCGCCCCCAATAAAACACTTATCTAACCAATCACGTTGCGCTGTTATCCCCCCACTGAGGAAAACCCCCTAAACGTTGCCACTCAAAGTTGCTAACGCGCCCCCTCCTTGGGGGGACTGTCCTTTTTCCGGGGTTCAGACACGCGTCCAGCACACAACAGGGCACGGGTGCGTCTGTTTTCAACTGTTCATATTTCGTCCAGCAAGTGCAATAACTTGTTAATCTGTTATCCATACACATGAATCTAACACACCCTGCATCCAATCCTCCCAAACTATAAGTTAACACAGCAAAGAAAAAAACATATACGCTTTTGAGTTGATTCTTGTAAGTTTCAATGTTCTTGGTTGCACTTACGCGCAACTGTTGCAACACAAGTACCCACCCCCAGACCAGTGCTGAACATGGCGCAGGGAGATTATATCCCCCCCAAATCTACTGCTAAACATGGTGAAATGCATTTACCTCACCAGCCCAGTATTAAACTCGGCGAAAGTCTATCTGTACCCCAACAACAAAAAAAATCACAATTTTTGAAAGTAAATTGTATTTTTCCTAACTATACAAACCTTAAGTCCTTTACATTAGGGATTACTTTCAGGCGTAGGCTGGAAACGGCCGTTAAACTCTTGAGCAAGGTGGTTAGGCAGTAACTACCTCCAGGTAGGCGGGGATACCCGCCTACCCGGATGTAAACATTCCAGTTTGCCTTTCGGGCCAGGTACAGATTGAGGGGTGGCATGAGGTGGGCATAAAGTGTAAAGGACCTCGGGTTTGTATAGTTAGGAAAAATACAATTTACTTTTAAAAATTGTTATTTGTTCCGACACAATATACAAACCTCGGTCCTTTACATTAAGAGACTCACTGATTGGAGGGGGAATCTGATAAAGTCTCTCTGAACTGACTGGAGTTCACCACCTTGTCTTCCCTTCCTGGTCGTGAGAGCGAGGAAGGGAAAAACTGCCTCTGACAAAAGATCGGGTTGTAAGAAACGCAGGATCAGTTGTCAGACTTCTGGGTCCCTTTGCATGAAAGAGGAAACGTCAGTTCATGCAAAGTAGGCTAGGAAGAATTTGACGTCGGATGACAATAAGGCAAATACAAGCATTGGGTTGTCTCATAGTCATGGTCTCCTTCCTCCCTTGCAAGAGGAAGGAGTGGGGTTGCTTCTATTAACCTGAACGGAAATAGAACAGGAGCTCCTGTTATGTGCTTATCTGCCTCGATCGCCGGTCCAGCTTGTAACGGCATGTCCGCTCCCTGCCCGTGGGAAGAGAGCCAGGATGGGGAGAAAGAAGAGAGGCCAGTCACTCAACATTCATTCTCACCATCACAGCATTACAACATAGGCGAGATGCAACCTGTCCCGTTAAGGGAGCTGGATAAGCTACACAACTTGTTGAGCAGCCACCACAGGACCCAAGGAAAAAGTGTCCAAGGACTTGTGTGCAACATCCCGGAGGTAGAAGGAGGTGAAGGTAGTCTGTTGGGACCACACACCTGCCTTCAGCACCTGTGGTACCGACATATTCTTCCGGAATGCGAGGGATGGACCAAGCCATCGACTTTGTGAGCTCTCGGGTGAAAGGTACCGGTATCGTCGTCGTCAGCTGCCAAGTACCTCTTTGATCGCTTCACGAAGTCAGGAGGAAGATGTGTCCTTAGACACTTCTTCCTTGGGAGAGACAGTACTAGCGAAAACGTTGACGACATCCAGGTTAGGAATGTCGTACCTTTCGGAAAGTACCACAGCTCCCAATAGGACAGAGTAACGAATGATCTGGATCATCGATACAAAGTCCAAGGAGGAGGGGAACAAGAAGGACTCGAACTCGACAGTCGATGCCAATGGATTCGGAGTCCACCTACGACATCCCAGAAGGAGTCGAGGTATGATCCCCATCCCTGTTCTTCCATCTTCTAAGCCAAGGCCAGGGTAAGATGAGAGATGGACCTAAGAGGGTATATCTCTATCCGACGACTCTCGTAGGGCGAGTGCAGAGCACGGACAGGAACCCTAAACGAGAGTCGCATGCCACCCAGGAAACAGTTCCATGGGAGAGCATGACTGAAGAAGCTTCTCGTCCGTAGCTAACTCTCGACTGAGGAGACGAAGGCTACTTCAGATAGAAGACTAGGTCGCAAGGGCCTACATTCTTCACAAATGAAAGGGAGAGAAGCAGCCCTCGGCGGAGAAGACGAGGAAGTCCAGACTTGACGAGCGACTCTGACCTGAGAAGAAGTTCCGACAACGACACCACCAGCAAAGACGGATCCAGTCCCTGGGACAGTGTTGCAGAGGACTTCAAGGGATATCCAGCTATATCCGTTGCCGCTCGGCGAGAAAGCCTGTGCTTGCAAGGAAAGCTGGAATGTCTCCCAGTCCTGAACACACAGGGATGTAGCTGCACAGGAGGATGGGTCAAGCGGAATTCTTCTCGATGCCTCGGCAATCAGGTCGGATGAAGACAAAGTCTTCAAGTAATTGTCTGTAACTCGGGGTGAGCAATGTTTGTGAACCCCTAGCGAAACGGACAAATATGGAGGGAAAAAATGTCGATATCGAGTTTTCACCAAAAGACAGCATGCCTCAACAGAGCGGCCCCTGGTCTGGTATCAGGGAGTGAGAAAACACTACCGACTTGTGTGCAGGGAGACAACAGAAGGACGGTAGGGATTTCTCAGTCCAGCAATCTCTGCATGAATCTTTGTGAAGAAAGAGTGAGCAGCATGTTCCGTCCTGATCACTCAAACCCGAGGCCAGGCTTGCCTACCAATACATCCCCACCAGGAATGCATCTGGTTAATTGAGCTGTCGAGTGTGCAATAGAACAACACTCGAGTACCTTCAAATGTCGAGATGAAACGGGGAAAAAAAAAAGATTGCCTCCTGTTTGTCGACAAATGCCACTACTGTGGTTTTGTTGTTCAACGAAACCAGTGAGTGCCGCAAAACCCATCCTGAATTCTCGGACGGCCAAAAGGCTGCCCTGAGCCCAGGACGGTGACGAGAAGGTACTAATCGTCTCGGTCACACAAATTCAAGACAAGGTCTTACCAGTGTGCGCCTATTCCTCAATCTGTGAATCCGTAAGAAGACACAAGATGTGAGGGGAATATGCAAGCATATTCGATGGTTCCTTCAATCAAGCATTAGCCAGCTCTTTCCCTCATACATCGAAGAGGAAAGAACGGGGAAAAGGAAGCAGACTTCCATTTTCCACCATGGGGAAGCTTCTGCAAGATGACAGGGTACCGAGGCAATTAGCTCTAGCCGGCTGGCATTTCCCGAATCGGGAGCACGGGAGAGGTGGTGGGATGAAAGTTCGATGGAAAGAATTGCCGAGACCTAAGGAAATAGATACTTCTCCTGAAGGAATCCATTCCCAGGTCTCGGCAATGTCGCTGCCAGTTCCAGAGACTCGAAAGCATCATTTCGTCCAGGCATCAGCAGTTGCAATCTTCTTCTGAAGCCTAGGACTTCTTAACTAAGGAGTTGAGGGGGCTGGCTTGAACTCAAGGTTGAGTTGAGATGACTAAGACCCAAAGTTCTTGGCCATTGTCCAAAGGACAAGTCAGTGCCCTGGTGGGAACCTTGATTACCGGGTATCTGGCAAATCTCTGAAAGAGAAAGGCAGAACCAAGTAAAGGATCGTTCCCAAGGGTCGAGCCAACTCGGGACTTGTGAAACCGAGATCCGGTGGGACAAAGTCCTTCTTCTTAGCACCAGAATTGCCCAAAAAACTGCAGTCGGCAAGACCCTCCGAGGCAAGAAGAATTCATATTTTGTCGAGGCAGGGGTGGAAGTTTGGTGTCTCAACCATTGAAGAAAAGAATTCATCAGGTCGAAAACGCTCTCGGAAGACAGGACAGCGGCGGTCCCTGACACTCTCGGCCCCTCGGAAACTGCAAGGGTTGCAAGTGATGAAGGTTATTCATTGGGGGAGCTGCGGTCCTGTCCCTGGGATCCTCGCGCCATTGGGATGAACTTCCCCGAGAACATGGGGCGATCGAACTTGAAGAGGAAGACCCTCTCTGTTTCCGATGAGTGAAACTCCTGTACTCTCCCTTGGAGGGAGACCTTGACAGATCCCATGAAACCCTCCTCACCTACCTGGTTATAATACGAGAGAATCGGGGGACCGATACCCAAAGCACGCCAGGCAGCCAAACTCCGAAAGAAAATTTCGTCGGAGCTCTCTCTGTCCGTCTCGCGCCTCTCGGAACAACCCAGAGGAGAAGAGAACATGTGAGGAGAAAAGAGTATCCCTACCTGTCCTGCCAGAATGATAAGCAGGAGAGGCGGACCGTGAGCGATAATCAATCGAAAGAGATTACTGCCACACGAGGAAAGAAGAGCACTTGTGCCGTGGCAAGGCGCTTTCCTGGGAAGAGCAAAAAAAGTTCACTCGAACATAGCCGAGAACCCGAATCGGAAAAAACCGAGTAGGGCCAATCCGAGCCGAGCCGATCACGCGAACGCGATCCAGCTGGTCGGTATGCGGCAGACTGGGAGGCAGGCGGGGTGAGCCGAGCCGAGCCAGTCTGGCAAGCCGAGTCGAGTCGAGCCGAGCAAGTCTGGCAAGCCCAGTCGAGCCGAGCCAGTCTCGTAAGTGCGACCAGGGGTCGAGCCGAGCCAATTGCGCGAACAAAATCATAACTGGGCAGGCTGGACTCGTCTGCTGTGAACAATTGCTAGTTTCCCGAACTCTAAACTCCTTCGAGGCCGAGGCCGAGGCCCCTCGAGAAGAAGGTTCAAAGGGGAGTTCTGTGTCTGCTATCTTGCATGCTCAAACTCTAAAGTTCGAGACACAAGAACGAAGCCCGGCCGAGCAACTGAAGCAGCTGGCTGGCAGTATCGAGACACCTGGCGTCGCGGCACACCGACAACTGGGTGTTCCGGCAACCAGACACCTGGGTGTCTCGGCACTTTCTCTCGTCCTGTGCCTCTCGTAAGGACAGCGCTCGTGATTCATAGAATTCGAGCTACCCACGAGACTTCCGAAAATCGGGAGTGGCTGCTTTGTTTCCTAATAGATCGAAAGAGCCAAGCACAGAACCAGTCTTAGACGCAGACTTCCAAGACTGGCAACGAGGGAGTGGCCTCGAGAGGACGCACTCTCGCGGCCCTCGAAACGCAAGATCCCACAGGAGAATGCGAATCGGTCAATGAGAGAAATTTGTCTCCCGGAAGAGAGTCAGTCCCTTAGAAGTCCCGCAGGACTCCCAAAGAGAATCTCTTCCTTGCTTCTTCTGGTGTTCGAACAGAGAGGATCGAGACACCAGGCTGGGAACCGGAACGAGCACTGGCAAACACTCGGGGAGCGCTTGCGGTGCTGGCAGGAAGAGGAACCAAGACACCTGGGTGCCTCGGCCCTTTCTCTCGCACTGCTCCCAAACTGGGCCCAGGAAAATCTCTCCAGACCAGATCGGGATACTCGATTTTCCATAGAATCTCGAGCACTCGAAGCGGCTCACGAACGAGCGCCCAAAGCAGCCCCCATCTTAGAGGCAGAACCTCTAAGACTCAGGAACGGGATCGTAAACTGAGGTCTGCGAGCCTGCGGCTTCCGAAACACAAAACCCACGGCTATGCCAATCGGTTTCCTAACCCGAAGGTCGGGAAGAACCAACGAGAGACCCACTGCCTCCTCGGAAGGAGGCAGTCCCTAGATGTCCAAGGGCATCAAGGGCAAGAAGCAGCATCCTTCCTTCAGCCGATGGACGTCTGTCCGATTCTCGGGACCCCCTTGGACCTCGGGAGAGGAAGGGAAGACGCACCAGAAGACGAAATCGAAGATAAGATGAAGAAGACGGTGGCTAGTTCCACATCTTCTACAGGATGGTGGACACGAAACATCGTAACCTCCAGGGTAGTCTGGCAGGAACACAACGGACGCAGCCAGGACACCACCACCAGGAGAAGCATGATCAGGACAGCCCATGCAGGAGCTACGGCAGCAATTCGGAAGACAGGAGCTACTGCAACGGCCAGGAACATCACCTCAACAGGACCACTTCCTACACCTTCACGCCAACATCTTCTACAGGATGGCGGACATCGTAACCTCTGGGGCAGCTGGCAGGAACGCACGGAAGCGGCCCCGGGCACGACCGCCAGAAGCGGCAGGAATGATCAGGACAGCCAATGCAGGAGCTACGGCAAAGGTTCGGAGAGCAGGAGCTGTGCAACGGCCAGGAACGTCACTTCCACAAGGCCACTTCCTTCCCTTTCACGCCAACATCTTCTACAGGATGGCTGACATCGTAACCTCCAGGGCAGCTGGCAGGAACACAACGGAAGCGGCCCCGGGCACGATCACTAGGAGAAGAAGCGGGCATGATCACGACATTTGATGCAGGAGCTACGTTGGCGGTTCGGAAGGCAGGAGCTACTGCAACGGACAGAATGTCATTTGAAAGTCACCAGCAGCGACAGGAGCGATCAGGGTGGCTGCGGCAGGAGACCAGGAGAGCAGCCCACAGACTGTCGTCGAGTTGACAAGAGCATAACACAGGGAACAGCAGGAGCAGATGGACCACAGATACGCAGGAAGCATTGCAACAGCATACACGAAAACCAGCAATGACAGCGATCGATCTACATCGGCGGGTACAGAGTCTGAGCGATCCCGACGTGGAAATATGTCATCTAATCAGATATTGTGGTCGATCCCGAAGCAACACTGAATGAATGTCGGGACTGCTTCATGCAAGATATTCTTGATATATCCAGCCAACTACTGCTGTGTCTGTGATGCTCACTGTCAACCTGAAAGAAAAACAAAGATGATTAGTAGAGGGAGGCTCCTCCCGCTACAAGGGTAACAGCCCTACGCAGCGTTAGGAGATACTCTAGACGAGGTCGCTTGATCGCTCCCCCCGACGGTCTTCGCCCGACGGGCGAGCGAAGAGGGCGAAGGAGAGAGAAGGAAGAACCTACGGAAAGAGAAAAAAGGACGGAGGGGAGGCCACCAAGGGCGCCGTGGAAGCGGAACTTATCGACGACACCCGTAACCTCCCACTCAGCCCGCAAATCTCTAAGCGCAGGCGGAGAGTAACACTCAGCATAAGTAGGAAGAAATTAATGATGCCCCTTACACACGGAGGGCGGAAGCCCAAGAAGGGAATTAACTCTTACGTCCCAATGGATGTAGGGAGTGAAGATATTGCGTCCCCAAACTATATCTCCCAAAGTACGGGCGCCTTCAGTATTTACGTGAAGGGGCCGCTGGAGAGAAGCATTACCACTTGGTTGCGCTACTCCACTTATGCCCTTGGCCGTCAAACCCAAGACACAGGCAGGGAATGACAGCTTACGCAAGGTTATCACAAATCGTGAGTTTGTATTAATAAAAATCAAACACACGTATATATAAACAAAAATACAGAAAGATCCCACCGAGATAATAAGAGCTTAACGACAGTCAGGCAGAGAACGAAAACACGTCAGCAACGCTGTGAAAGCGAACTGGAATGTTTATATCCGGGCAGGCGGGTATCCCCGCCTACCTGGAGGTAGTTACTGCCTAACCACCTTGCTCAAGAGTTTGACGGCTGTTTCCAGCCTACGCCTGAAAGTAATCCCTAATGTAAAGGACTGAGGGTTTGTACATTGTGTCGGAACAAAGATGCATTTTGCCCAGCCATATTTTTCTCAAGCATTTATGGTTTCTTTGCATTACTGTCATAACCAGCACGAAGCTTTTTCAACAAAACCATTCCTGTTATCGTCGCGTAAGTTTCCCCCTTCCCCCCAAGTACCTCACGCAAACCCTTCCCCCCAACACCCAGTTGCGCTAAAACCCCCCACATCCCATCCCCCCTTGACCCACCACAGCCCTTATCTGCTACCCATTACTACGCCTCAAAACATACAGATTTGGCGTTTCTTGTTCAGTACAATGGCTGACTCCCTTCCGTCCACGTCGCGTTCTTCTGAGCCGATAACTTGGCACACCCTCCCAGTGTCTTGCGCTAACTGCTATATCAGTTACCACAACTTTTCTGCCTGCTGCTTAGGCAACTACGAACGGTTAATCAAACTGTCAAGATCACGGCCTGCTGAAAACACAGTGCCTTTGTCCCCGCTGCGGGAGGGAGTGCACACCAGGTTCCACGCATTTTTAAAAGCGGCTACTGATCTCTACCCTCCTGGACCCTAAGGTTAGGCCAGTTAGGCCTAGTTCTGTTGGTGTTAACTTTTTTTTTTTATCTGCAAATTGTTTTTTCCTGCCAGGTTGCTCCTTCCAGCCAGCACCAAGTGACATCCCGTTCTTGTTTTTGCCTTGGAAACTGGTTTTTTCTTCACTTTTACGGCTTCTGGTAAAGTTTGTTTTTTGTCGGCCATACTCTTTGTCCCCGTCCCCGTTACCCCGCAGTGTTTCCTCCCTCCCCCCAACCCCAGTGTTACGCTTCTACCAGCACTCGTTTCCCGCTTCGCAACCTGTCTCCCACCCCCTCCTTGCACCGCTCCCCTCTTACCCCTCCTTTTGAGCCACGTGAGGAAATTTCTCTCTCAGCCGCTCCCTCCCTTTTGCATATGGCTCCCTCTTCTTTTCCCCTCCAGCCAGCGGCCCCCTAACGTAAACATGTCCGCTTCACTTCTCTGCTTTCCCCCCCCCCCAGAACCCCAGATTCCCACAGTCCCCCTTTAATGTAGAATAGAGTTAGGGGGGCAAACGACACTTGGCCGCCAACAAACAAACTCGCCTCCGTTATCAGAAGCCGCAAGAGTGGAGAAAAAGCCAGTTTCCAAAGTAAAAAGAGGAACGTAGCTAATACTTAGAATTACCATATGGACTTCCAGAAATTTTGGTGGGGGGGGGGTCGGGTCGTTCGATCCCGCAAACCCCCACCCTCGGTACAGGCCTGCTATCTCTATAGTCAATGTACAGTTTATATAAAGCCAATATACTGTCTATAATGCCGTTAAAGAGTCTATACAGCCAATATATATAGAAGCTATATGCAACCTACACGATCAATATACGGTCCATCGCCGACGCACCAAAGCAGAGGTCGTCCCTACAAGCTCAGGCTAAAGTAGCCGTTCTGTTTAGTCTGTAGTCAATACACAGTCTATAAGGACGATTTACAGTCTACACCACCTGTACTAACTCACCGTATTAAGGCGGGAATTGCAAAATGGTCAACAGACGGTTGAGTACAGGCGATCCGGTATGACTCAATGGCGGTGTCGCTTTGTTTACCTTTCGAGCGTCTTCTATTCGACGGTGTTCATGTTTGTGGTTCTGTTTAGAAGTCGTTTCGATTGTTTTCATCTGCTATACTGAGTCAGTAAGTGCATAATTGTAAGTAATCAGTGGGAAAATGATTAATAATTTAGATAATTTACTTACACATTGGATAGTTTAATGGCAATTAATTCAAATAATGGATTCTGTTAATGGCGGTTTGTTTACGTTTTGGGCGTCGTCTACTATATACCTTTCGTTTGTGGCTCCGGTCTGAATTTGATGCTTTTGATTCAAACTACTCGCTAAAAAGGAGAAAATTATATATAATTAGTTTAGAAGTAATTAAAATGTAAATAATTTATTTAATTAAGAGATAATTAGGCTAAATGACGATAGGGACCTCGACAGATTACGCCAGTTTGTTTATAAGTTTAGGCGTCGTCTACCAGACGCCGTTTTCGTTTTATGCTTCTGATTTGAGTTGGCACCTTAATATGGATGAATGAATAGATCGGAGTAGTTAGTGAATAATAATGAAAATATGGATAATATACATAACTAAAAATAATGCAATATGATGAACAATAATGATACGGAGACCTCGGTCTAAGGCGTCGTCCTCTAAACACTGTTTCGTTAACGTTTGGATTTAAAACATTACAAATGAATAAAAAGGGATAATTAAATATAGGAAGTGTAAAAATGAATTAAAACATAGATAATTTATTTAATTAATGGAAAATTATGGCAAATAAGGATAAAAATTCGGCATTGGTTTGCTTACATGTTTGGGTGTCGTCTACCAGACATTGTCTCGTTTGTGGTTCTGGTTTGAACGGGTGTTTACATATAAACCATATAACAAAAATAAAGGAAAACCTATGTAATTAGTGGAAAATACATTAACAATGAGAAAACTTAATTGTTTAACGGAAAATTATGGTAAACTGTGATAATACCATCGGCCAATGGTGTTGCATCTACATCCTGAAAGAATTGCCGAACTACCTATCATGAGCCTCTCCTGTATTCCTATGCTTTGCAGACGTGAGAAAAGCATGTGGCAGAGTAAGCTATCTGAAGCTCTTCCCGAAGCTGCACAAAAGAGGCACGCCTCTCTATTTAATTGGCATTTTATTTCGCTGGTTCTCCCGCAAGGGGGCATTCCTTCTCCATGCTTGTTTCATACGTACACAGAAGAACTGAATCAGATGCTCTGTCAACGAAACAACAATAAACAACCTCTGTTACACCGACGATACGGTTCTGATTTCCCCACCAGTGCAAGGTCTCCAACGACTAATCGACACTTGGCGCAGATGTGTAGAGGAATCTGATATCCTATACAACGAAACCGAGACCCAGTGTATGTCGCTGCTCCCGAGATCGCTTAAAGCATATTGCAGAACCACAAAAATCCTACCACTCTGCCACGCAGATGCTCATAGAAAACCGCCTGGATGATCTAAAATTTATTTTCAGAGGAACAATGTCCAGTGTTCACCCGACTGTGAAACAGCAGCATTTCGCTCATACAAAGCATCCTAAGCAGGGATGCAAGAAGAAGCTGGGATAATGAGGCATCTGTTCCTTCGCACTAGGGTGGCCTGAGTTGCTTTGAATACTTATTCTCAATGTTTGCAACTTAATGAAGTGTCATCTGCAGAATCTGTTACTATTATTATTATTATTATTATTATTATTATTATTATTATTATTATTATTATTATTATTATTATTATTATTATTACATTGAGATTTGCTCTTTTCACTTTTCGTGTTTAGCCCTCCGGACCTGACTTTTGTAGCCACCTATGGTCCTTAGCTGAAAAGCAATTGTATGCAACCTGCTTTTAATTGTTATAATTTTTAATATCTTTACTATTATTCTCAATATTAAT
Source organism: Macrobrachium rosenbergii (assembly GCF_040412425.1). Taxonomy (NCBI): domain Eukaryota; kingdom Metazoa; phylum Arthropoda; class Malacostraca; order Decapoda; family Palaemonidae; genus Macrobrachium; species Macrobrachium rosenbergii. Next base: position 3,197,156 of record NW_027100729.1, read on the forward strand.
ACTGTCATTCAGGGGCGTCATTTCAGATTTTTGTTGGGGCAAAGATGGTTTGGCGAGCGAAGCAAGCCTAACCAGCTGTTTTTTTTTTTTTTTTAGATTTTGAGCTATTTTAGTGCTTTTTGAAGCCACATGAGCAAGGTATTTCAGCAAAATAGGAAGCCAAACAAACATTGTGTGTGATAGAAAAATATAGATAGATAGATAGATAGATAGACAGATAGATAGACAGACAGACAGACAGACAATTAGATAGATAGATAGATAGATAGATATAACTTAATGTGGTGACACATTTGAATTTCGGTAGGAATAATGGAAAATAGGAATAATGGAAAACCCACTGCTGTTACTTCTTGGAGCTTGGGGTTGTGAGGAGGGCAAGTTGAGGCTGGGGAGGGCAACTTGAGTCTTGGGGGGACAGTTGCCCCCCCCCCAAAATGACGCCTCTGCTGTCATTACCATTATTATAATTACTATTTTTACTACTACTTCAGAAAGGGCGCTGGCAACTGGTACAATACATGTACATACACTACTGGAGTCTAAGCGATGACAGGCATGGCAGCCGATCGAGACTACAAAGTCTGCCCCAAAGCCAAATCAAAGTCCTTCAAAAGAAGGCATCGTGCTTACCCCATACAAATGGGAAAAATAACATGTTAAAGCACTTCTTTGTATATTCCATGCATATGACCCTGAGTTGAAATCAAGAATATTTATTACGAGCTTGTTGGCGTGTGCTACACGTGCTGGACCTTGGCGCTGCTGTCCCTACCTGGGGTGGATAAACAGGATTGCAGGTCGATGGGTGGCTGTGTCATGTCTCATTTACTGTCACTGTTTTCGTTTGTGGTTCTGGTTTGAATTTGACGTTTTGAGATGAAAAAAATTATCGATTATATATATCTTTTGACATTGTGTGTGTCTATTATCATATTTCCATGTCATCTATTCCTTACGAAGCCTTTTGAAAATCCCGAGTGCTGTCTTTGTGGATTGTTCTCAGTGACAACATGACAATTGTCTTCAAGTTTTTTTTTATTAAAGTGAACTTTGTAAATCAGTTCTGTATTCGCATTTATCTCTATAACTTGACTCTTTTTTAACCAATAAAACCCTTCTGAATAATAATAATAATAATAATAATAATAATAATAATAATAATAATAATAATAATAATAATAATAATAATAATAATAATAATAACGTCGCAATACCATTGGAAACCAGAGTGGACGAGAAAGAAAGAGTAAAAATCGATAAGTATCGAGACCTGACAATCGAAATAAGAAGGATATGGAATATGCCAGCGGAAATTGTACCCATAATCAAAGGAACACTGGGCACGATCCCAAGATCCCTGAAAAGGAACCTGGAAAAACTAGATGCCAATGTAGCTCCAGGACTCGTGCAGAAAAGTGAGAAAAAGTGATGGACTCCTAAGGAGGCAGGATGTGACCCGGAACTCTCAGCAACCCCCACTATAAAAACAACCCAGTCGAATAGGGTGTCTCTGATATAAAAAAAATTATTATTATTATTATGATTATTATCATTTTTATTACTATTTGGACTCTGAGCAATTAATTTTCATTTATTTTTCGTATAACTGCCCATTTGATATGTTTAATATATATATTGGTAACGTGTTGTCCCCGTAATCTCGGGGACCAGCGTTCGCTCTGTGTCAAGGTGAGATTGTCTACCGGATGGTTACTAATGTCCAAACGAGAGGCAGTATCCTGTGGGAGGACTGAAACCAACAACAGTTAACTTTTATGTATATAAATATATACATATTTATGTATGTATGTATATATATATATATATATATATATATATATTTTTTTTCTACATCTTCCCAAGCTTCCAAAGCTTTAATGTAGATTCATTAATAAGAAATACTGTGCTTTGCTTAGCACCGCCTAACGAGGAAGGGCAAAGAAATATTGGCCCCTCCCAAAATCCTTTAATTGCACTGCGCTTATCTCTCTCCATTTCTCTCTGTAAACATGTGACTGCCAGAAGTCCCTTTGTTTCAGAACGTGGAACCGTGAGAAGATTAATCTTGTTCAGAGGTGGAATAGAGCCAGTGATACAGATTAAGAGAGAGGTCAGAGACATGCCAGAGACATACCTAGACACAGCCAAGACAGCCCTTTCCCTTGCCCCCCGCCTCCCTCAGAGTGCCGTGCCTCTCCATGAGGTCTGTAAAGTCCCCGCTCAATGGGTTCTCTATGGTAGACACCCCGTTTTCTACGGTGCCTTCACATGCGACCTAAGATCAAACGGTCGCAGCCTTATTATCATTATTGTGAATTGTTTATTTATCATCTATTCATTTGCCCTTGTACCATGTATGTGTGACAGAGTATTTTTATGTCCAACCAGTTATTATTGATCATGATGTTTTCTGTGTGTACCTGTCCTGTTTGGTAGAGAAATAGTTTGACCTCAAGTCACATGTAAAATTTTTGTACTGGCGGTCTCTGGATATACGGAGACGTCCGCACGCCGCTTTATAAGCGGGTCGCTTCAGTAATAAACTATTACGGGCTGCACTAGAAGCAAGAGCCCGTGCTGGCACAAGGCCAGCTAAATCTAAAACAACAACAGTAATAAACTAGCAGTACTTGTCTTCCTGCTCTTTCTTTAGCACGTCTCACAGGTCCACCACGCTGGACCTCAGTCTTCTTACCAGTGGGCCCCGTTAAGTCCTTCTCCAATGCCATTTCTATGCCAAAGCCACCTCTTCTACAAGGTATAGTGCTCTGTTACAAAGGTTCTTTCATTCAGTCGCATAGTCTGAATTCGCTCACTGAACTTTCCAACCTTATTTTCAAGTGCCAGTGTTGCATATCAGCCTCGCCTTGTCAGTGCAGTGTTACGTAAATTCCTGTGTGTGAGTGATTACATAAAACCGTGTGTTCTAGGCACCCTCTGTGCGTTTCCTTGTCCTATGCTTATTTCACTGTGTCCTTACTGACCTTTAATTTGTAAGTCTCTCCTTTACAGAGTGAATGTTAACCGTGGAATCCTTCCTTGATTGTGCCTTGCGCGTCATGAACCCCACGACGCCCTAATCAGCATCGTCACAGAGACAGACGTATCATCTGGGCGTTCATTTGTACATAGACTTGTACTGTACTTAATTCCCAGGCCTTACCTGCCTACCTAATTTCATTCCATCTACTGATTGTTCGCTAATGTAAATATACGTAATCTTAAACTTACCCAGATTGTTTACTTACAAAATTGCCTTGTGAGTAGAGCCCTCAGCCCAGTAATAACCCCCTTTTTTTCTTTGCATATTATGAATACCTGAATCAGCTGCAGTCAGAACTAAGGAATCTTATGTGGTAAGTAAAGCAAACACTCATTCAGGGTCTATAACCAGGTCGTGGTAAGCATTCCCCTTTTTTAAATTGTAATAATACATATATATATATATATATATATATATATATATATATATATATATATATATACATACATATACGAGTTTATGATTTGTTGGCCTGAAACTGCTGTTGGTAGTCAGTATTGGTGCAGCACTATGAATCAATTGTTAGGGGAGGGTTGAGGAAAGTAGGATGGAAGAGAGAACATGAAAGGAGGCACAGTAAAAGGAACGAAAAAGCTAGGGGCTGAAGGCACGCTGCAAAGAACCTTAAATAATGCTTACAGTGCACCGCGTGAGGTGCACTGATGTCACTAACCCCCTAAGGGGGAGAGCAATGGATAGATGGTGTGAAACGCGTCTCGGGAAGGATATGCCTTTATATCCAGGAAGTTTTCTGCACATGGGGTTCATCCACGATTCAGGAATCAACAGTGTGCATATGGCAGTGAACATTTTCTTGTCTTTACTCGGAAGCCATCCTCCGTTAAGCGGATGAAATAAAATTGAAAAATATGCACCTAAAGAAAGATAAATCCTTAAATAACAATCAGATATATTCAGGAGGGGAGAGATAAAGGCGATATTCATTGTTAACTAACAACAACCAATGCACAATCACCCTATAATTTGGTCTTCACAGAGCTTTGACAGAGAGAGAGAGAGAGAGAGAGAGAGAGAGAGAGAGAGAGAGAGAGAGAGAGAGAGAGAGAATCCGAAACATTCTAAAAGTGAAATTAACATGACTAAAATTGCCATTATTATCATTTGGATTATGATTACACGATTACATCGTCAATGAAGGTGCACTATCCGCCCGCAAAACACACACACACACACGCACACACACACACACTCAAAAAGCAAATAAGTGCAAGCGCAAGCAAGCAGAGCATCTTGACGGGCATACAAAATCACACGCGTCAGACAGTCTACTACCATCAAGAACCAAACTGAAATATTCATAACTGTCAATTCTTACAAAGCCCCTAATGTGTGTGTCCCTTTCAGCCTTCGGTTCCATAAAAATAAAATCTGCACATTAATAAATAAGAAAATTTGCATATTAATAACGACAGCACTTTAAATGCAATCTCCTTTCTGATTTGCCACATAAACGCTGGTGAATAAAATTGCATATCTGCGACAGACAATGTATTAGCGATCCTTATACAAGTTAAGTGTAAGATCATTCACTACCAAAGTCCCAGTTCTGTTAAGTGATTTCGTCACTCATGATGTAAAACAGTTATTGTCAGTAGCTGCCAAGACTGATGCACTTTGGAAAGGAAAGATTTGAAGCCTTGCAGACACCATCCAACAATGACAAAACAACAATGGTATTTGCCAGAGGAAACCGACTTGATGACAAAATCCAAAGCAATGGAGTTCCTCGTTGGGAGAGTAGGTAGAGTTGTCGGCTAGCACTCTGCTAGGCCCGAGTTCGAGTCTCCGGCCGGCCAATGAAGAATTAGAGGAATTTATTTCTGGCGATAGAAATTCATTTCTCCGCATAATGTCGTTCTGATTCCACAATAAGCTGTAGGTCCCGTTGCTAGGTAACCAGTTGGTTCTCAGCCACGTAAAATAAGTCTAATCCTTGGGGCCAGCCCTGGGAGCTCAGTGGTCTGCTTAAACTAAGATACACTAAACTTCTATCAGGAAATGGACTGAGAAACGTTGCAATACTTAAAAAACTATTCTGTTCACTCGTATAAAGTATAAAAGTGTGAAGTGTATCCTGGGTGTGTAGTGATGTCAGTGATACAAGATTTTATAATTAAAAAGAGGGTAAAAAAATAAGGATTAAAAAACCAATGGTCAGTCAGTACATTCGAAGGTCGAATTTCCCACTTCTCTATACAGTGGGCTTCTTTATAAGTTATCAGTCAAGAGTTAAACTCACTACAGAAAATAACTCTGATCTCACATGCATCAGTGGACCTATATATTCATTTGGGAGTTAATGGGACTTGTCTTTCTTGAAACAATTCGAGGGTAAATCTCCACACTACTAAAGGAGTTATAAAGTCACAGAAAGAGGTATGAACGATGGCCGTTATTTAAGAACTCGTTATCCTAGCTAGCTGGGTTCTTACTAAATCCATAATCAAGGCCACTCAGTAGACACAACACGGCACTCAACACTGAATAAATGAAATAACACCAGTGACCACAAGGATAATTTCAATTTCCAGCTCATACCGAAAAATTATAACCTACTCTTTTGCCATAACTTTGAAAATTCAGATTCATTCAATTTAATCAATAAGAGGATCATCTTAAGAGCCTTAGTATTAACACGGATACCAAAATTATGGATGCCGTTTGTATGTCTTCCTCTCGAGGAAAATACCCACCATTGATCATAATAGGATAGGTGGTTTTAAAGGCAACAATTGGCAGCTAAGACCCATTTTTTCTCTAAAGTCAATCAAAATATCTGTCAAGTTTCAACAAACTCAGTCCACCGGTGCCCCAGAAAAAAAAAATTAAGTATATCTTAGTTTAACCAGACCACTGAGCTGATGAGCTCTCCTAGAGAGGGCTGGCCCCCAGGATTGGTATCCGGTCATTTCTTCGAAAACAGGTCTTCGAAATCAAAAACTTCGAAGTACAATAACTTCGAATAGCATAATCTTCGTAGTAAACTACTTCGACATGCCACTTTCTTCAAATCACCAATTTGTCACTTCTGTCTCTCTCTCTCTCTCAATCCCATTTAAAAGGAGTAGAAGGCAGAATAACGAGGAAAACCCTGACCTACCCTCAACTACCCAAGTAGGTTTGCTTAGCGACACAGGGTCCAGGTATCCCAAAAAATAGGAAACAAAGAATGTAATGTTTTTTGTATTTTTTTTATTTTTTGAAGGATAATCAAAAACACTTGCATTAAAATTTTTATTAAAACAAAATAATTAAAAAACAAATGTCAGGACGATTTCTATCAGAAGTTATATAAACATAAATCATTGTTTAGAACTTGAGGTTGTGGGAAATTCCACGTAGATAGTCTATTATGTCAGTTGAATCGTCAAAAGAGGAGACGAGGTTCTTGAGACTGGCTTTGTATTTCTTCGAAATCTTCTGGAACTCAAAACCGCTATTTATGCGTTCTAGGTTTACTTCATTTAAAGATTGTTCCCTTTTAAGTGCACTTAAGAATTTCCATATAGTTGGATGATAAGAAGAAACTTGCTGTAAGAATCCTCTATGCCAGCCCTCGACTGAATTATTCGTTTTGGGTAAATCTTTTTCCACTCTCTCGAAGCATGACCACATGTCAACATTATACTTGGGAGCTCGACGTCTTCCCCTTCTGTCAGGACGCCCAGTCCAATTGTCTTCGAAGTAATCGAGAACACTATCTGCCTCGCCAGGAATGATATTTTTACCGATAAGCAAATTGAAACCTTCAACAACTCTGTTTGGTGGCAAAAAGGCAAGCGCTGAGAGCATACGTATATTTAAAGCAAATTCGGCATTAGTGTCATAAAGCGATTTTAGTCCACACGCACAAAGTTTCCTATATATACATTGACAAAAATGAAAGAAACAGCCATAGTTAGCAATCTGTGGAAATTCTGAGTTGATCGCATTTATCATCCCAGGTTCAAAATCAATCAAAATTGAATCGATGGCCAAGTTAGGAGCAAGTACTTTCATTTCTTTCCACACTTCGATGTAAGTTTGTTCTCTTTTATTCGGCAGCAATGCATAGATGAGTGGAATTGTAAGTCCATTTTTGACACCATGAACAGTATACAGTTGTTCGAAAATAGATGGCACCGTTTTAAATGTCCCGTCAGTATATAAATGGCGGCAGGTAGACAGAACTTGCAAATTGCGTGCAGTTGAAAAAATTAGAATTCTGTCGTCTGAGGCACCAGAATCAGACATTAGGAATGTGTCACCGTTATTGGTTTTTGTTTGGTCATCCGTAAAAACCAAATCCCTCCTATGCAAAGGCATAAGTAATCCGATATCCTGTTTCTGCCTAACACGCCGCACTGTCCTTTTTATGCTACTTGTGGTAGGTAATGCAACTGCTGCTGCTTGCGAAACTTGTGACGCTACATCCGAAATTATTACGCGTGGTGCTTCCCGACTGGTTTTTGCTTTATCCTTTACATCCTCCAGAAATCTGAAAACTTCAACACTTTCTGGATCATCGGCATGATTATGTTGTTTGGGTTCCTTTTTCACTTCATTTTCAATCGTTATCGTACGGCTCTTGCATTTTTGTTTTCAAAATCCTTACACTTCCAGTACGTTTTATTCTCTACACTTGTGTCTTTAACAGAAAAATATCCGTTTAACAGGAGCATTGGCTTTCCTTTTGAACTTTTTACAAATTCAGCCATCTCCTTAAAGGGTGCTTCCACTGCGAAAAATATACTGAACTAAAGAGAAAGCAAACGTTAGTTTGTTTTCGCACATTAGCGTGAAATTGGTGATTTGAAGAAAGTGGCATGTCGAAGTAGTTTACTACGAAGATTATGCTATTCGAAGTTATTGTACTTCGAAGTTTTTCATTTCGAAGATCTGTTTTCGAAGATCTTTTCGAAGAAATGACCGCAAACCCCAGGATTAGATTTATTTGACGTGGCTAAGAAGCAACTGGTTACCTAGCAACAGGACCTACAGTACAGCTTATTGTGGAATCCGGACCACATTATGACGAGAAATGAATTTCTATCACCAGAAATAAATTCCTCTAATTCTTCATTAGCCGGTCGGAGAGTCGAACGCTGGGCCAACAGCGTGCTAGCCGAAAGCTCTGCCCACCCCGCCAATGAAGAACTACCAGTGCCCCAGGTATCCTGATTTAGGTTACTGCTAACAGCTGTCAAAGCAACGCCTTTGAATTACCGTAGTTATACAAGGGACACAGTAAGGGAATATCAAGATGTGACAGCGATAGGAGAAGAGCCCCCCCGGGAGAATTAATAAGATACCTTTTAAAATAGGGACGGGAGATCGTCCCCCTACTCAAACTAAGCCTTATAGAACTCGTGCATGTCACGAACAATCGGGGGAAACAATAATAAATCAATTGCAAGACCAGGGTACCATTCAAGAAGGCGAGTCTCCTGAGTTTCTCCAAATATTATATATATATATATATATATATATATATATATATATATATATATATATATATATATATATATATATATATATATATATATATATATACGAGACTGAACGCCATTACGAAAGATGATGTGGATAATAATCGGCTACTTGAATCGATATCGGTGCTACTGTCGAGGAGCTTATGGGTAACTTGTTAGAGGTTTTAGAGGTGTTAAGGCGCCCTGGCATGAAAATTAATTTAGAAAAATGTAAATTTTTCCATGCCGGAGTAGAATTCTTGGGACGCATAGGCCTAGTCACTTCTGAAGGCATTAAGCCTAGTGCTGATCGGTCCTGGTCGTTTTGGCCGTAACATCCAAAACAATGTAAGACGTTATGTTTATGGTATTTACCGTTATTATTTCATGTTTTACGTACATCCCCAAGGGGCTGGTACTAAACACGGCGCCCATTTTGCACGTAAACGTGCTTACGGCCTAAATGACTTACGTAGCCAGCTTCCTCGGACTCGCGGGATATTACCGTAAATCTATCAGAGATTTTGGACAGTCAGCGAGACCGTTGGATTTCCAGTGGGGTGAAGAAGAGAAATTCAAGTACCTTCGATCGAGAGGCTTTGGCGCCTACTCCCTCTATTGGGACAGAAAGTAAATCTTTTCACAGGAAGTGTGGTTGATTGTTGTGGTTGGAGTTTGCGAGGGTTGGTTGAGAGTCGGAGTTCTGAAGCCTGGATTAACCAAATCAAGCCTGTGTGTGAGAGATGAGAGCAGCGAGTTCCCGCGTCCTGTGCATTTGCAAAAGGATGTGTTCTTCATCGAGGGAGGAGTCTCATTGTGCAGATATGAGAAGGGGGTCTTCCTTCCTCGAGCTTCGATGGAGAGAGCCATGCACATGACCCATGTTGGCTCTCATGCTGGGCATGTAGGTATAGAGAGGTCCCTCAGAGGAGCATGTGAGCACTTCTTTTGGGTTAGCGGACATGTGATACCAAAGGCCCGATTGTGCAAGGACAACCTAAATATATGTGTTCGTGGACGCGCTCACACGCTTCACAGCTCTCGTGCAAATGAGGCATGTCACCATTTACTGAAAGAGTGATTAGTTGGGTCTAGTTTGATAAAAAAAAAAATCTGAACTAAGTTCCCTTCAACACAGTCATTAAATGAAGAGTAATAAGAGTATCGGAAGTCTCAGTCACATTTTCTGTATAAAGTCCTTTCATAATGTTATATTAAAAAAACTAAGCTCCAGCAAGTTTGCTTAATAAAACCTAAATGTTCCAAAGAGGTATCAGTTTGTTGTTAGGAATATTATTCAACATACTGTACATCAACAATCATCTCGTAGGAAATTAGTCAGGTTTAAGCACATTAATGTTGGTCTCTGTGACCATTTGCAATTTGGCTCCACCTCGCTGATGTCGGGATAGCCCACGGCAATGTATGTATGTACGGATGAATGTATGCATGCACTAAAGGGATAACTATAGATGTACGTACGAGTATGCATGAATTCAGTCATCGTGTGTACTGGGCGTCACCTGTTTCAAATCGTGGACCAAAACTGAAATAATTTGTCGCAAGATGCCGTGGCCTCAACCATAACTGGGCAGTCAACGTCACAAGCTAAAATATATATATATATATATATATATATATATATATATATATATATATATATATATATATATATATATATATATATATATATATATATATACATACATACATATGCACACATACACATACGTGCATACACACAAGTGGCCCGCATGACTTTTTGTTTTTACAATAGTGGCCCTCGCGGCACTGCGAGAGGTCGTTGAGCTTCTAAATTCATATAAATATACTTAAAGGTTACAGATTCACCTGAACAAGTAAAACACTATGTGCTTGAAGCTTCAGGCCCCAAAATTAAAAGTGTAAATATAAAACAAGAAAATATGCAGCAACTAATGAGAATGAACTCTTCATCACAAAATTACTAAGCGTAACCACCTGGATCAAAATTATAACACAGTACTGGATGAACATAGAAAAGTGAAAAATCCAAAAATGAGTCACAAAAATACCAAATAAGCAAAATTAAGCATGATAAATACTTAGTAATTTGATAGTGGCAAAATCCAAGAATAAAAGCGTGAAAAGTTATCAGAGTTGAACTAGTGAACGAAAATAATAAAAACATGGTGAAAAACTTTAAAAAAAAAATCCCTGGAAAGATCAGCAATGTTGACCACATAATAGTTACAAGAGAAAGTGACATGGAAGAGTATGTTGTATCATATGCAAGACTGAGCATGCACTGTACAGGCTTATCAATCTTGGCTAGGCCTATAACGTGACTGGGGACTTCAATGTCCGCAAAATGAGACAAACACACAATTAATATATTGTGACGAAACAATTACTGTTCATATATACAAGCTTATTATTATTACAGCTGCCATTGTGCCCGGCCATAAACAAACCAAGGTTTGGAAATACAGTTTTAACGAACAAAGTACAGTAATTTTATCAGCCCGTTATTTTGCCAGGTTGGGGGATCATTGCCGATGTGGTATTTAATGCTTGGGCTTTCATGCATATTTGATTCTAATATGAACTGTATAGTATATTCAAAGACAATTGAATCTAAAACTCCTTAAGATGTTCCTTTATCGATTGAAGATTGCTTTAACCACACATGGTTAACAAGATTCATTTCTAACAACTTGGGTGAAATTATGTTCCTGTCGCACCTGCTGGGTATTTGGGAGAAGGTTGGGACGCGCAAGCGCGCAAGAGCGTGCTCACAAGTGAATGCCGTTTGCAAAGTGAATAATAAAAGAGTTTTGGGTTTTTATGTTTCGTGTTTTGTGCTTTTAATTTTTCCCGTTATTTCGAGTGTCTGAGTCATTGCCTGCGTGTCATATTTCTCCGCTTTATTTTTTCCGTATCGTGGTTATGTTGAATTTGTTTTTGCAACATTTTTATTATGGTTTACATGGACGCCACATTTTCTCCACGATTTCTTTTACGTTACATTCGCCCAGGTGCTGGGATTTTTGTGCATGATTTACGATTTTTCGTTATTGTTATTTAATGTAGTTGTCTTGAAAGCAAATTGATGTTCTGGGACTATTCCTTTGGTCTTGTTGAAAAAGTTCCGTTGCCTTTATATTGTGTTGTTGTGTCAAAATTTATAAATTAGTTCTTTTTCGTGTCCAAATTTGTTTGAGAAAGATTGAGTACATTGCAGGATGCAATGTGATTGAAAGTTTGTTACCATGTTGTTGTGATTGCCAAGGATAGTGTTACAGCGTCGTTTTGTTTCTTTTTTTATGCTAATGAAGATGGAATCTGACCGGAACTCTGTCGTATGAAATATTGTGAGGCGTGAGATTCATTCCTTTGTAAGATTTTGGCTTGTGACGCCCCTTGGGTGGCCCTATTTTATAATTAGTTACATTATTTTTATATATATATATATATATATATATATATATATATATATATATATATATATATATATATATATATATATATATATATATATATATATACACACACTGTATATATATGGTCATTAAAACCCAAATTTCAAAGATCTTATACATATCTAATATTTTAATTAACTTAGAATTCTGTTAGTGATTCGTAAAAGCCGAATAATAAATAGTATAATTTTAACCTTCTGAATAGGGGATCAATCCCATGTGCGGGAAACTTCTATAACATTAGCCAATTTGAACCAGATAGTCTTGTTGGATTAAAAGCCACTTGTAAAGACAGAGAGAGAGAGAGAGAGAGAGAGAGAGAGAGAGAGAGAGAGAGAGAGAGAGAGAGAGAGAAATTACATTCTTCTCATTCCATGTAAAGTAAATTTCAACACCTGACATCATTCATAAAAGTAAATTTCGACAATTAACATCGTATTAAATCAAGTAAACCAACACAATAAACCAGTATTAAACCAATATTAAATCCGGCTCTCGTCCCTAAAAGACGCACAGAAATGAAACCAAAATTTTAACCAAATTTTCGTCAAGTAAAACAAAGTATTGAAAGTTATATAAATAATGATTTCCTCATTAAACTCTTATATTGATTTACTTTCATTTTATTTGGTCGTTAAATTCTACATTGATTTGATTCCATTTTATTTCGTTATTTTCAAAATCCTTCGGACGATAATCAATGTAATTTCTTAACGTCTTTGAATATCGATAAACGGGAGTGAGCGAAGATGTAAGAACTCGACCGAATATTCCGCTCTGAATTAGTTTTTATACTTCATTCGGTTTCATTTCATTTCGTCTTGTCACTTATGGTACTTTAGGTGGGAATTGAACGTTAATATAAGGGAATGAATGAAGGGTAAGAACTCGAACGACTTCGCTTGTTTCTTTACGTTTTGATTTTTTCATAACATTTCGGACTATAACACATCGCTGTTGAGAGGCATTTTGAGCGATAACATACGGAATTAACGAACGATAAGAACTAGATGGAAAACGCGAACTCTTTCCGTGTTTCTTTATGTTTAGAATTTTTCATTATGTTTTGCATAATTATAACGAGACTTCACGTATACAATGAACGGTAATATTTGGGAATGAACGAAGACTAAGGAACGGAGGCCCTCTCAGCCCTCGGGGCATCCAAAATGACGCAGCTTTTTTTTTCTTTTTGAGTTTTCATCTGAATTGAAAGACAACTCTCTCTCTCTCTCTCTCTCTCTCTCTCTCTCTCTCTCTCTCTCTCTCTCTCTCTCTCCCTAAGACCTGCGTATTACAGTTAGTAATGTGGAAATAATAATAATAATTAATATATAGTTTTAAATATTCGAAATAAAATACAATTTCTCCATCCAATTTTCACCTCCTCCTCTTCAGTTAGGCAGCGTTCCTAAGCATATTTGCAGAGCGGAAAAACGTCCACGAACGACGAACAACGTCACTGAAACGCCCGCGGCGGCGGCGGCAGGGGCGGGGGCCGGGGAGGCAATGTAGTCTTTAAAAGGATAAATATTGGCTCTTTTGCTGAGAAAGATGTCGCAGAAAGCTGCTGCAAAAAACGAGGACTTGAATAAATGTTTGGTTTGCGTCGCTTTTCCGCTTCGCTTGGAGGGCGTCTTTTGAACCTTCCTTCCAACGTCCTCCCAGTGAGGTTTGTTTACATTACATTCTTCTTCTTCTTCTTGTGCGGATGAGATCCGAAACCTGCCTCTTTCTCTCTCTCTCCTAGTTCCCATTCTCTCTCTCTATCTTCTTCCCATTCTCCATCCCTCCCTTTCTCTTCTCACCATTCTCCCTCTCACTCACTCATTCTCTCTCTTCCTCCCATTCTCTCTCTTTCTCTTTCCTTCACATTCTCTCTCTCTCTCTCTCTCTCTCTCTCTCTCTCTCTCTCTCTCTCTCTCTCTCTCTCTCTCTCTCATTTCCATTCTCTATCCATCTCTCTCACATCCAATATTCTCTATCTCCCTCTTTCCCATCCAATATTCTCTGTCTCCCTTTTTCTCATCCAAAATTCTTTCTCTCCCTCCCTCTCATCCAATGTTCTCTTTCTTACCCGTTTAATACTCTCTAACTCTGTCTCTTCCAATATTCTCTCTCTCATCCCATATTCTCTCTCTCTCTCTCTCATCCGATATTCTTTCTCTCCCTCCCTCTCATTCAGTGTTCTTTCTCTTACTCATCTAATATTCTCTCTCTATCTTCCAATATGTTCTCTCTCTCATCCAATATTCTCCCTCTCTTTCATCCAATATACTCTCTCTCTCTCTTATCCAAAACTCTCTCTTTCATCCAATATTCTTTCTCTCCCTCCCTCTCATCCAATGCTCTCTCTCTTTCTTGTCTAATATTCTCTCTCTCTCTCACCCAATATTATCTCTCTACCTCTCTCTCATCAAATATTCTTTCTCTCCCTCTCATCCAATATTCTCCCTCTTTCTCGTCCAGTATTCTCTTTCATCTATAATTCTCTCTCTCACTCTCATCCAATATTCTCCTCCTCTCTCATTCTATATTCTCTCTCTCCCTTTCTCTCATCCAATATTCTCTCTCTCTCATCCAATATTCTCTCTCTCTCCCATCTAATATGCTTCCTCTCTCTCATCCAGTATTCTCTCTCTTTCATCCAATATTCTCCCTCTTTCTCCCTCTCAACCAATATTCTCCCTCTCTCTCTCATCCAATATTCTCACTCTCCCTCTCTCATCCAATATTCTCTCTCTCCTCCTCATCCAATATTCTCCCTCTCTCTCATCCAATATTCTCTCTCTCCCCCTCATCTAATATTCTCCCTCTCTCTCATCCAGTATTCTCTCTCTCTCATCCAATATTCTCTCTCTCTCATCCAATATTCTCTCTCTCTCTCTCTCTTATCCAATATTCTCCCCCTCGCTCATCCAATATTCTCCCTCTCTGTCATCCAATATTCTCTCTCTCCCCAGCTCTCATCTAATATTCTCTCTCTCATCCAATATTCTCTCTCTCTCTCTCATCCAATATTCTCCCCTCTCTCATCCAATATTCTCTCTCTCTCTCTCGTCCAATATTCTCCCCCTCTCTCATCCAATATTCTCCCTCTCTGTCATCCAATATTCTCTCTCTCTCTCATCCAATATTCTCTCTCTCATCTAATATTAATATTTTCTCTCTCACATCCAATATTCTCTCTCCCGCTCCCCTCATTCAATATTCTCCCTCTCTCTCAACCAATATTCTTTCTCTCTCATCCAATATTCTCCCTCTCTCTCATCCAATATTCTCTTTCTTTCTCATCCAATATTCTCCATCTCGCTTATCCAGTATTTTCTCTCTCTCTCTCTCATCCAATATTCTCTCTTTCTCTCATCCAATACTCTCCCTCTCTCATCCAATATTCTCTTTCTCTCATCCAATATTCTCCATCTCTCTCATCCAATATTCTCTTTCTCTCTCTCTCATCCAATATTCTCCCTCTCTATCATCCAGTATTTTCTCTTTCTCACCCAGTATTCTCACTCTCTGTCATCCAATATTCTCCATCTCTCTTATCCAGTATTCTCTCTTTCTCTCATCCAACATTCTCTCTCTCTCTCCTAATCCAATATTCTCTCTCTCCCATCCAATATTCTCCCTCTCTCTCTCCCATCCAATATTCTCTCTCTTTTTCATCCGATATTCTCCCTCTCTCTCTTCCAATATTCTCTCTCTCTCTCTCCCCCTCATCCAATATTCTCCCTCTCTCTCATCGAATACTCTCTCTCTCTCTCTCTCTCTCACCCAATACTAATATTCTCTCTCTCACATCCAATATTCTCCCTCACTCTCTCATCCAATATTCTCTTTCTCTCTCATCCAATATTCTCTTTCTCTCTCATCCAATATTCTCTTTCTCTCTCTCATCAAATATTTTCCCCCTCTCTCATCCAATATTCTCTCTCTCATCCAATATCCTCCCTCTCTCTCATACAATATTCTTCCTCTCTCTCATCCAATAATAATATTCACTCTTTCACATCCATTATTCTCCCTCTCTCTCTCATCCAATATTCTCTCTTTCTCTCACCCCATATTCTCTGTCTCTCTCTCATCCAATATTCTCTCTCTTTCATCCAATATTCTCTATCTCTCTCCATCTCTCATTCAATATTCTCTCTCTCTTTCCATCTCTCATCCAATATTCTCTCTCTCTCCATCTCTCATCTAATATTCTCTCTCTCCATCTCTCATCCTATATTCTCTCTCTCTCCATCTCTCATGCAATATTCTCTCTCTCTCTCTCCATCTCTCATCCATTATTCTCTCTCTCATCCAATATTCCCTCTCATCCAATATTCTCGCTCTCTCCATCTCTCATCCAATATTCTCTCTCTCCCTATCTTATCCAATATTCGTTCTCTCTCAATCTCTCATCCAATATTCTCTCTCTCTTTCTCTCTCCATCTCTCAGCCAATATTCTCTCTCTCTCTCTCCCTCCATCTCTCATCCAATATTCTCCCTCTCTCTTATCTTATATTCTCCCTCTCTCTTATCTTATATTCTCCCTCTCTCTCATTCAGTATTCTCTCTCTCTCTCTCTCTATCTCTCATCCAATATTCTCTCTCTCTCTCTTCATCT
The DNA here is from genome assembly GCF_040412425.1 of Macrobrachium rosenbergii. Classification (NCBI taxonomy): domain Eukaryota; kingdom Metazoa; phylum Arthropoda; class Malacostraca; order Decapoda; family Palaemonidae; genus Macrobrachium; species Macrobrachium rosenbergii. Next base: position 3,213,750 of record NW_027100729.1, read on the forward strand.
CTCATCCAATATTCTCTCTCTCTCTCCATCTCTCACTCAATATTCTCTCTCTCCCTCTCTCATCCAATATTCGTTCTCTCTCAATCTCTCATCCAATATTCTCTCTCTCCATCTCTCGTCAAATATTCTCTCTCTCTCATCCAATATTCTCTCTCCATCTCTCATCCAATATTCTCTCTCTCTCTCCATCTCTCATCCAATATTCTCTCTCTCTCCATCTCTCATCCAATATTCTCTCTCTCTCTCTCCATCTCTCATCCAATATTCTCTCTCTCTCCATCTCTCATCCAATATTCTCTCTCTCTCTCTCCATATCTCATACAATATTCTCTCTCTCTCTTTCTCCATCTCTTCCAATAATCTCTCTCTCTCTCCATCTCTCATCCAATATTCTCTCTCTCCATCTCTCATCCAATATTCTCTCTTTCTCTCCATTTCTCATCCAGTATTCCCTCTCTCTCCATCTCTCATCCAATATTCTCTCTCTCTCCATCTCTCATCCAATATTCTCTCATTCTCTCTCTCCATCTCTCATCCAATATTCTCTCATTCTCTCTCTCCATCTCTCATCCAATATTCTCTCATTCTCTCTCTCCATCTCTCATCCAATATTCTCTCATTCTCTCTCTCCATCTCTCATCCAATATTCTCTCATTCTCTCTCTCCATCTCTCATCCAATATTCTCTCATTCTCTCTCTCCATCTCTCATCCAATATTCTCTCTCTCTCTGACCATTAATGAAGACAGAACACATATTACGAGGAACTGAATTAAATTAAAAGATAAAAATAAAAAAGATTTGCTGGCAACTCGAAGGAAGCAGGAATGTCATCGAATGGCAGATTTTATCAAAATTAATTTTCTTCCTAATTAAATTACCTGTCGACATTCACCTGCTTCAGGAGGAGAGAGAGAGAGAGAGAGAGAGAGAGAGAGAGAGAGAGAGAGAGAGATTTTTTAAGTATCATCTATGCATCTCCTTTAAAAGGGTCATCACTTAATTCTCACCCATGGGATCGATCCCGTGTCCAGCAGCGCAAAAATCGTAGGCCTAACAACAATAGGCCTATTGCTACCTTTGTGGGGAAGAAGTTGGGAATAGGAACTTGGGTTTTCATTCGCTCTCTCTCTCTCTCTCTCTCTCTATCTCTCTTGTCTTCCTTTCTCTCTCAAACAAGGAAGCCTACGGTCTCCCCTACCCACGTTTAACTATCTACTAAATTACTAAGAAGAGAGAGAGAGAGAGAGAGAGAGAGAGAGAGAGAGAGAGAGAGAGACTCACCTGTATAAAAACAACAGGAGGTCAACCTTGGAGGATGTTTCCATGACAACCAGGAGGTAATCCTGTGTCTTGTACGTGTGTGTGTATATTTGGGTGTATATTTATTTGTGTATTTTTGTATATTAATTTGTGCATTTTGTGTATATTTATTGTTTAAATTTGCTTATATTTATTGGGAATATTTGTATAATGTTATTACGTATATCTGTGTATATTAATGTGTATGTTTTGTGTACATTGGTTGTTGAAATTTGTTAATATTTGTGTATTTTCATTGTGTATATTTATTTGTATATTTGTGTATATCAATGTGCAGAAGTATTGTTTAAGATTCATTACATTTACTGTGTATATTTGTGTATTTTTATTGTGTATATTTGTGTGTATATTTATTTGTATATATTAATGTGCAGAAGTATTGTTTAAGATTCATCACATTTACTGTGTATATTTGTGTATTTTTATTGTGTACATTTGTGTGTATATTTATTTGCATATCTGTGTATATTAATGTGGATAAGTATTGTTTAAGATTCCGTATATTTACTGTGTATATTTGTATATTTTTATTGTGTATATTTGTGTGTATATTTACAAGTTCGTTGTATTTAATACACACACAACTGAGTATGGAATGTGTGTGCTGTACTAACTATTCATTCAACTATGTATGGTATTTGTGAAAGCTTGTGTGTATTTACGCTGAATATGTATTTGTGTATATTTAAAAAAAATATTGAATACACATTTATTTAAGTATGACAGAATTTGCAGCCAAATTGATTCAGCGTGTGATCAACACAAAGCATTTTATTACAAATTAAATGACGAAGTGGCAACCTTAATGGGAATGGTGTTAAATGGCGGAATTGATTAAATTCCAAATGTATATTTAATTATCCAGGGAATATTTTTAAACAAATTAAATGAAATGACCATAATTAAATACACACCAGGAATGAACTGCAGTGAGCTTATGTATGCACATAATGGCTTGGCCTGTATGGAATATCCATTTGTTAATTAAATATGCACAAATATACATAGACACATAAAAATTGATATATAATATATATATATATATATATATATATATATATATATATATATATATATATATATATATATATATATATATATATATATATATATATATATATATATATATATATATATATATATATATATATACTGTATATACAATATTCCTCTACAAAAGACGAATATTTAATCTTCAAAATTGAATAAATAGTCGCTTGAATTACATATTTACCATAATATTTAAATATACTCGTACATTTGTACGTGTACTGTGTTTTTGTATACATACACAAATACATAATCTATACATGCTTTGGGTGTATATATACAAACATACACATAAGATGTATGCAAATATACTGATACGTAGACCTATATTTGTATATACATGTGTGTATTACAGTATTATGTGTATTTATACACACACGTGAATTGGCGCTTAATAGCAAATGAAACAGTTATATACATTATGTATGAATATACACACACGTATGAGTATGTATTAAAGAGAAATATCACAAGAGAACTACAGAGAGAGAGAGAGAGAGAGAGAGAGAGAGAGAGAGAGAGAGAGAGAGAGAGAGAGAGAGAGAGAGAGCCAGGCAGACCCAGGGTATCATTAAAATCAATAAAGGCGAGATCTGTCACTCCCGCCTTACCAAAATCCCCTTCGGAAACGTCTCGATTTCATGGCATTTCGGGGCATCTGGGGGACATTCGGGTATCCTAAAATGGGCATTAGGCATTACGGAATATATATATTGACGTAAGAAAGATGGAGGAATGGTAGAAAAGGGGATAATTGATGAAACAAGAGAATATCTTCGAGGGAAGAGAGGGGTGAAGAAGAAGAAGAGACGAGACGATTGCGCACGTGCAGACGAGTCTGCGCATGCGCAGACCTCCTTATGGATCCAGTCGGGGCTCCAAGGCACCGAAGGCTGTCAGTATCGCGTCTTGGACGAGACCACTAACATCGAAGGTGATTCTTAGACGATTTTCCTCCCACGATTTTGTCGGTTCCGTCGGGTCTTTCCGACCCGTTCGGGCGGTCGGGAAGTTCGGGAGCCCGCTCTATCGAAGTCGGGAAGGAAGTTGAAGGTGTCGGCGAAGCCGAAACGAAGTTAATTGGCGATTTTTATCGGCCGCTTTACGTAAGCCAGAATGGCGGTCTCTCTAGTGCTGCGTCCGAAACCGACCCTCGACGAAAATGGGAATTTGCTTTTTACTTCTGTAGAAATATATAAATTTTCTGGTGTTTGTGTGTGCGTGATGGACACACGCGCACGGACATTATAGAATTCAGTTCTATAATTCTATTGTGGAATCTATTCTATATAGAACGGATTTACTTTCAGTGAATGAGGAAAAAAAAAAACGGCCAATTTAGTCGCGTTCGGACACCGAGATTAAATAGAAATTTTAATAGTAATTATTATTTATCAGTAATTAATTATTGCCGATAAGTAATTATTATAAAAGTGTCAATTAAAATCGGTTTTGTTCATTGTGGATCATTCCTTTGTTTGGATATTAACCAGGTTTTAGTAAATATATTTGGAAAATGACAGTTTTTAGAGAATATATTATGAGAAAATGACAGTTTTTATTAAACATATCCAGAAAATGACAGTTTTTAGAGTATATTATGAGAAAATGACAGTTTTTAGAGAATATATTTTGAGAAAATGACAGTTTTTAGAGAATATGTTTTGAGAAAATGACAGTTTTTAGAGAATTTATTTTGAGAAAATGACAGTTTTTAGAGAATATATTATGAGAAAATGACAGTTTTGAGAAAATGACAGTTATGGAGAATATATTCAGGAAATGAAAGTTTTGATTAAATATATTCAGAAAATGACAGTTTTTTTTTATTAAATATATTAAGAAAATTAGTTTTTTTATTAAAGATATTGAGAAAATGAGAGTTTTTAGAGAATATATTATGAGAAAATGACAGTTATGGAGAATATATTCAGGAAATGACAGTTTTGATTAAATATATTCAGAAAATGACAGTTTTTATTAAGTATATTAAGAAAATGAGTTTTCATTAAATATATTCAGAAAATGATTTTCTATTAACTATATTGATAAAATAACAGTTTTTAGAGAATATATTTTGAGGACATGACAGTTTTTAGAAAATATATTCAGAAAATGACAGCTTTTATAAAATATATTACAAAAAATGGCAGTTTTTATTAAATATATTGAGAAAATTACAGTTTTTAGTAAACATATTTTGAGAACATGACGTTTTTTAGTAAATATATTGAGAAAATGACAGTTTTTACGGAATATACTTTTTTAAATGACAGTTTTCGTGAAGGATCTTGTAGAAAGGCCAGTTTTTGTGACTTGTATATTGTGGGAATGCCAGTTTTGATGGAATATGATTTGGAATTCGAATATATTCTGGAAATGATAATTTTTATTATACATTTTTTTTTCGGAAACAGTTTTTATGGAATATATATATATATATATATATATATATATATATATATATATATATATATATATATATATATATATATATATATATATATATATATATATGATGGAACATAACCAGTTTTCATTTACTGAAATATAACCCATAAATAGCCACTTTTATGATGAAACATAACCAGTTTTAAGCAAAATCTGAATAACCAGTTGTCACGAAGCGTATTGCAGAAATAGCCAGTTTAAAAATATGCACTGTGGGAATAACCAGTTTTTAATCAAATATGACCATTTTCTAAGATAAACCAAGATATAAATAACCAGGTTCTTGGACAACATAACCAGTTTTTCTATGGAATATATTTTAGAAGTAACCAGTTTTTAGAAAATATCGTCAGACTTAACCAGTTTTTCAACAAATACATTTTAGATGTAACCAGTTATTTTGTAATACTAACCAGTTATTGTGCCACATTGTGTGGATTACTATAGAATAACCAGTTTTACACCCTTTTTATAAAATATACCTTAGAAATAACCAGTTTTATTGTGAAATGTGTTAAAAAAATAACCGGTATTTATGAACTATATAGTTATATTGGGGAAATAACCAGTTTAATCACAAAATACGTTGTACAGATAACCAGTTATGAAATATTTTTCAGAGAATAACCAGTTTTATCAGTCTGTACAGATAACCAGTTTTCTTAAATATAATCAGGAAATAACCAGTTTTGTTACAAAATATGTTACACAAATAGCCAGTTTTTATTAACTGTACTGGGGAAATAACCAGTTTTCATTAAGTGTACTGGAAAAATAACCAGTTTTATTACGAAATATGTTGCACTGATAACCAATTTTCATTACATGTGCTGAGAAAACAATCAGTTTTCAATAACTTTACTCGGAAAGTAACCAGTTTTATTACAAAATATGTCATACAAATAACCAGTTTTTGTTGTGTACTGGGAAAATAACCAGTTTTTATTAAGTGTACTGGGAAAATAACCATTTGTAATGTACTGGGAAAATAACCAATTTTTATTAAATATACTGGCAAAATAACCAGTTTTATTACAAAAGTTATACAAATAACCAGTTTTTATTAATTGTACTGGGAAAATGACCAGTTTTTATTGAGTGTACTGGGAAAATGACCAGTTTTTATTGAGTGTACTGGGAAAATGACCAGTTTTTATTGAGTGTACTGGGAAAATGACCAGTTGTATTACAAAATATTATACAAATAACAAGTTTTTATTATATGTACTGGGAAAATAACCAGTTTTACTACAAAATATTATACAAATAACCAGTTTTTATTAATTGTACTGGGAAAATAACCAGTTTTATTACAAAAGGTTATACAAATAACCAGTGTTTCTCAAGTGTACTGGGAAAATAACCAGTTCTATCAGTAAATGCATTGTACAAGTAACCAGTATCTAGTACACAAGGGAAGCAACCAGTTTTATCACGAAATATGTTTTACAAATAACCAGTTTTAACAAACATGCTTGAAAGAATAACCAGTACAATTAACCAGTTTCTACACTAATATCTTCAGAAAATATAAACAGTTTTTATAGATACAGTTGAATGAGCCAGTTTTTACGATACATGCTTGAGAAAATAACCAGTTTACATTCACGACATTTTTACCTGATAACCAGTTTTTGTGAAAGGTAAAAATAACCAGTTTTTTTTTACAATAATAAAATGTGGATATAACCAGTTTAATCCCGAAATATGTTGTCCAGATAATAAGTTTTTTTTGTGAAAATTATTGTGGAAATAAAACTGGTTTCTTAGCGGCTTACCAGAGCATTAACCAGTTTTTTCTAACCGACATATATAGCCGAAATAACCAGTTTTGCTGGAGACATTAGTAAACGGCCAACAGGATTTCAGGAGGTATTCAGTAGATGTAACCAGTTTTTTTTACGGGATAAGTTGTGAAATAACCAGTTTTAGATGGAATACATAATTACAAATAAACAGTTTTTGTAGGTATATAAAAAATAACCATTTTTAAAATAACGTTTAGGAATAACCAGTTTTTTTTATAAATCACTTTATAGAATTAACCAGTTTTTAAAATATTAATATAGAGAAATAACCAGTTTTTATGATTAACTGATAGAAATAGCCAGTTTCTAACTAATTAAAAAATAGCCAGTTTTATTATGAACTAACAGAAATGGCCAGTTTTAATGAACTAATACAAATAACCAGTTTTATGAACTAATAGATATAGCCAGTTTTTATGAACTAATAGAAATATGCAGTTTTTATGAACTAACAGAAATAGCCAGTTTTTATGAACTAATAAAAATAGCCAGTTTTTAAAGAATTACTATCTAAAAATAACTGGTTGTTTCATGGATTTTTATAAAAATTGCCACTTTTTTGTACAAGATATGATACAGTAATAGTCAGTTTTTACTAGGCATATATTAGGAATAGTGAGTTTTTACTAGGCGTACATTAGGAATAGTCAGTTTTTACTAGGCACATATTAGGAATAGCCAGTTTTTACTAGGTGTATATTAGGAATAGCCCGTTTGTACTAGGCGTATATTAGGAATAGCCAGTTATTACTAGGTACATATTAGGAATAACCAGTTTTTACTAGGCGTATATTAGGAATAGCCAGATTTTAGTAGGCATATATTAGGAATAGCCAGTTTTTACTAGGCGTATATTAGGAATAGTGAGTTTTTACTGGGCATATATTAGGAATAGCCAGTTTTTACTAGGCAAATATTATTAATAACCAGTTTTTACTAGGCGTATATTAGGAATAGCCAGTTTTTAGTAGGCATATATTAGGAACAGCCAGTTTTTACTAAGGCACAGATTAGGAATATCCAGTTTTTACTAGGAAATATATTAGGAATAGCCAGTTTTTACTGGGTATATATTAGGAATAGCCAGTTTTAACTAGGCATATATATTAGGAATAGCCAGTTTTTACTAGACATATATTAGGAACAGCCAGTTTTTGCTAACGCATAGATTAGGAATATCCAGTTTTTACTAGGAAATATATTAGGAATAGCCAGTTTTTACTGGGTATATATTAGGAATAGCCAGTTTTTACTAGCCATATTTATTAGGAATAGCCAGTTTTTAATAGGCATATATTAGGAACAGCCAATTTTTACTAGGCATATGTTAGGAACAGCCAGTTTTTACTAGGCATATAATAGGATAGCCAGTTTTTACTAGGAAATATATTAGGAATAGCCAGTTTTTACTAGGCATACATTAGGAATAGCCAGTTTTTACTAGGCATATATATTAGGTATATCCAGTTTTTACTAGGCATATATTAGGAATGGCCAGTTTTTACTAGGCATATGTATTAGGGATAGCCATTTTTTGCCAAGAAATATATTAGGAATTGCCAGTTTTTACTAGGGATATATTAGGAATAGCCAGGTTTTACTAGGTATATATTAGGAACAGCAAGTTTTTACTAGACCTATATTAGGAATAGCCAGTTTTTACTAGGGAATACATTAGGTATAGCCAGTTTTAACTAGGCATATATATTAGTGATAGCCATTTTTTGCTAGGAAATATATGAGGAATATCCAGTTCTTACTAGGCATATATTAAGAATAGCCAGTTTTTACAAGGCTATATTAGGAACGGCCAGTTTTTACTAGGCATATATTAGGAATAACCAGTTTTTACTAGGCATATATATTAGGACTAGCCAGTTTTTACTAAGGCATAGATTAGGAATATCCAGTTTTTACTAGGAAATATATTAGAAATAGCCAGTTTTTACTTGGCATATATTAGGAATAGCCAGTTTTGACCATGTATATATTAGGAAAGGCCAGGTTTTACTAAGCATATATTAGGAATAGCCAGTTTTTACTAGGCATATATTAGGGACGGCCAGTATTTACATGGCATATATTAGGAATAGCCACATTTTACTAGGGATATATTAGGAATAGCCAGTTTTTACTAGGCATATATTAGGAATAGCCAATTTTTACTAGGCATATATTAGGGACGGCCAGTTTTTACTAGGAAATATATTATGAATAGCCAGTTTTTACTAGGCATATATTAGAAACGGCCAGTTTTTACTAGGAAATATATTAGGAATAGCCAGTTATTACTAGGCATATGTTAGGAATAGCCAGTTTTGACTAGGCATATATATTAGGAAGGCCAGTTTTTACTAGGCATATAGTAGGAATAAAAAGATTTTACTAGGCATATATCAGGAATGGCCAGTTTTTACTAGGCATATATTAGGAGTGGCCAGTTTTTACTAGGCATATATTGGGAACAGACAGTTTTTACTAGGCATATATTAGGAATAGCCTGTTTTTACTAGGTATATATATAGAATAACCTGTTTTTTCTAGGCATATGTATATGGAATAGCCAGATTTTACTAGGCATATATTCGAAATAGCAAGTTTTTACTAGGTATATATTAGGAATAGCCAGTTTTTACTTGACATATATTAGGAATGGCCAGTTTTTATATGACATATATTAGGAACAGCCAGTTTTTACTAGGCATATATTAGGAATAGCCAGTTTTTACTAGGCATATATTAGGAATGGCCAGTTTTTTACTAGGCATATATTAGGAATAGCCAGTTTTTTCCAGGAAATACATTAGGAATAGCCAGTTTTTACTAGGCATATATTAGGAATGGCCAGTTTTTTACTAGGCATATATTAGAAATAGCCAGTTTTTACTAAAAAATATATTAGGAATAGCCAGTTTTTACTAGGCATATATATTAGTGATAGCCATTTTTTGCTAGGAAATATTAGGAATGGCCAGCTCTTACTAGGCATATATTAAGAATAGCCAGTTTTTACAAGGCATATATTAGGAACGGTCAGTTTTTACTAGGCATATGTTAGGAATAACCAGTTTTTACTAGGCATATATATTAGGACTAGCCAGTTTTTACTAAGGCATAGATTAGGAATATCCAGTTTTTACTAGGAAATATATTAGGAATATCCAGTTTTTACTAGGCATATATTAGGAATAGCCAGTTTTGACTATGTATATATTAGGAAAGGCCAGGTTTTACTAAGCATATATTAGAAACAGCCAGTTTTTACTACGTATACATTAGGAATGGCCAGTTTTTACATGGCATATATTAGGAATAGCCACTTTTTACTAGGGATATATTAGGAATAGCCAGCTTTTACTAGGCATATAGTAGGAATAGCCAATTTTTACTCAGCATATATTAGGAACGGCCAGTTTCTACTGGGAAATATATTAGGAATAGCCAGTTTTTACTAGGCATATATTAGTAACGCCCAGTTTTTACTAGGAAATATATTAGGAATAGCCAGTTTTTACTAGGCATATATTAGGAATAGCCAGTTTTGACTAGGCATATATATTAGGAAGGTCAGTTTTTACTAGGCATATATATTAGGAAGGTCAGTTTTTACTAGGCATATAGTAGGAATAGCCAGTTTTTACAAGGCTATATTAGGAACGGCCAGTTTTTACTAGGCATATATTCGAAATAGCCAGTTTTTACTATGTATATATTAGGAATAGCCAGTTTTTACTAGACATATATTAGGAATGGCCAGTTTTTACAAGGCATATATTAGGAACAGCCAATTTTTACAAGGCATATATTAGGAATAGCCAGTTTTTACTAGGCATATATTAGGAATAGCCAGTTTTCACTAGGCATATATTAGGAATAGCCAGTTTTTACTACGTATATATACTGAATAGCAAGTTTTTACTAGGCATATATTAGGTATATATACTGAACAGCCAGTTTTTACTAGGCATATATATGGAATAGCCAGTTTTTACATGGCATACATTCGAAATAGCCAGTTTTTACTAGGCATGTATCAGGAATAGCCAGTTTTTTCTAGGCATATATTATGAACAGCCAGTTTTTACTAGGCATATATTAGGAATAGCCAGTTTTTCCTAGGCATATATTAGGAATGGCCAGTTTTTACTAGGCATATATTATGAATAGCCAATTTTTACTAGGCATATATTAGGTATGGCCAGTTTTTATTAGGCATATATTGGGAATATCCAGTTTTTACTAGGCGTATATTATGAAAAGCCAGTGTTTACTATTCATATATTTGGAATAGCCAGTTTTTACTAGGCATGTATCAGGAATAGCCAGTTTTTTCTAGGCATATATTATGAACAGCCAGTTTTTACTAGGCATATATTAGGAATAGCCAGTTTTTACTAGGCATATATTATGAATAGCCAGTTTTTACTAGGCATATATTTTAACAGCCAGTTTTTACTAGGCATATATTATGAATAGCCAGTTTTTACTAGGCACATATTAGGAATGGCCAGCTTTTATTAGGCATGTATTGGGAATATCCAGTTTTTATTAGGCATACATTATGAAAAGCCAGTTTTTACTATTCATTTATTAGGAATAGCCAGTTTTTACTAGGCATATATTAGGAATAGTCAGTTTTTACTAGGCATATATTAGGAATAGCCAGTTTTTACTAGGCATATTTTATTAATGGCCAGTTTTTACAAGGCATATATTATGAATAGCCAGTTTTTACTGGACATATATTAGGAACGGCCAGTTTTTACTAAGGCATAGATTAGGAATATCCAGTTTTTACTAGGCATGTATTATGAATAGCCAGTTTTTACTAGGCATATATTAGAACCGGCCAGCTTTTACTAGGCATATATTAGGAGTAGCCAGTTTTTACTAGGCATATATTAGGAGCAGCTAGTTTTTACTAGGCATATATTAGGAATAGCCAGTTTTTACTAGGCATATATTAGGAATAGCCAGTTTTTACTAGGCATATATTCTGAATAGCCAGTTTTACTAGGCATATATTATGAATAGCCAGTTTTTACTAAGTATATATTAGGAATGGCCAGTTTTTACTAGGTATATATTCAAAAGGGCCAGTTTTTACTAGGCATATATTAGGAATAGCCAGTTTTTACTAGGCATATATTAGGAATGGCCAGTCTTTACTAGGTATATATTCGAAATAGCCAGTTTTTACTAGGCATATATTAGGATAGCCAGTTTTTACATGGCATATATTAGGAACGTCCAGTTTTTACTAGGCAAATATTAGGAACGGCCAGTGTTTACTAGGCATATGTTAGGAATAGCCAGTTTTTACTAGGCATATATTAGTAATAGCTGGTTGTTACTAGGCATATATTAGGAATAGCCAGTTTTTACTAGGTATATATTCGAAATAGCCACTATTTACTGAATTAATTTTCATAAATAGCAGTTTTTACAGATTAATTTGTATAAATAGCCAGTTTTTTGCAGAGTACTTTGTAGAAATAACTGGTTAGTTTTCTGTTAAAGAAAACTGTTATAGTGCCCGCTTTGTTTCTCCATCCGCACTTTTTACTGTCCACAATTTTTTGTCGGCACTTTTTCTATCCGCCTTTTTTTTCTGCCCACACTTTTTCTGTTCGCACTTTTTCTGTCAACACTTTTTCTGTCTGCTCTTTTTTATGGCCACACTTTTTCTCTCCGCACTTTTTCTGTCAACACTTTTTCTGTCTGCTCTTTTTTCTGTCCATACTTTTTTCTCTGCACTTTTTCTGTCCGCACTTTTCTGTCTACACTTTTCTCTGTCCACACTTTTTTCTGTTCACACTTTTTCTGTCTGCACTTTTTCCCTCCGACCTTTTCTCTGTCCACACTTTTTTTCTGTCCGCACTTTTTACAAGCTAGAATTAACCAGTTTTCTTTGCTAACAACAAGCTGCAATTAACCAGTGTTCTTTGCTCATTCCAAGCTACAATTAACCGGTTTTCTGTAAGAATTACAAGCCAGAATTAACCAGGTTTTTTTTTTACAAATTACGTGATAGAATTAACCAGGTTTTTTTTACAAATTACATGATAGAATTAACCAGGTTTTTTTACAAATTACATGATAGAATTAACCAGGTTTTTTTTAGAATCAAATGAAAAAATTAACCATTTTTTTGTTTATGAATTCGGTAAAAGAAAACTATTGTGCTGACTTTTACTATCCACGCTTTCTTCTGTCCACACTTTTTCTGTCTGACCTTTTTCTGTTCGCACTTTTCCTGTCCGCACATTTTTCTATCAGCACTTTATTCTGTCCAAACTTATTCTGTCCGCACTTTATTCTCTCCAAACTTTATTCTGGCCACATTTTATACTGTGCACATTTTTCTGTCCGGACTTTTTTCTGTCCACACTTTTTTCTCTCTACAATTTTTCTGTCCACACTTTTTTGTCTGCACTTTATTCTGTCCGCACTTTTTTGTCTGCACTTTATTCTGTCCGCACTTTTTTGTCTGCACTTTATTATATCCACACTTTTTTGCATGCGCTTTTCTGTCCACACTTTATTCTGTCCACACTTTTTTCTGTCTGCACTTTATTCTGACTGCACTTTATTCTGTCCACCCTGTTTGTCCACACTTTTCTGTCTGCACTTTTTCCTGTCTGCACTTTTCTGTCCACCCTTTTTCTGTCTGCACTTTATTCTGTCTGCCTTTTTGTGTCTGCACTTTTTTCTGTCCACACTTTATTCTGTCCACACTTTTTCTCTCTGCACTTTTTCTGTCCGCATCTTTTCTGTCTACCCTTAGATCTTAAAGACTACTGAGGCTAGAGGGCTGCAAATTGGTTTGTTGATCATCCACCCTCCAATCACCAATCATACCAGATTGCAGCCCTCTAGCCTCAGCAGTAGTTTTGATTTTATTTAAGGTTAAAGTTAGCCGTGGATCGTGTATCTGGCAACAATACAGGATAGGCCACCACCATGCTGTGGTTAAAGTTTTACGGGCCGCGGCTCGCACAGCATTATACCGAGACCACCGAATGATAGAAGATCTATTTTCAGTGGCCTTGATTATAGGCTGTGGTGGCTGTACTGAAAACTCGATTGTGACGAAGAAACCTCAGCGCATTTTTTTACCTGTTTTTTGCATGAATTCCTTGCTACAATTAGACAGTTTTAAATGGGATAATCTGTCAGAATAACCACTTTTTGTAAGAAACGGCCAGTTTTCACTTGGTGCATCGCAAAAATAACCAGTTTTCTTATGAGGTACTTTGTAGAAATAACCAGTTTTTTTAACGAAAATAGCCAGTTTTTTTACGAAAATAACAATTTTTTTAACGAAACTAGCCAGATTTTTACGGAAATAACCAATTTTTTTTACGAAATGGTAAGTTTTTTTTTTACGGAAATAACCATTTTTTTTACAAAAATAACCACTTTTTTTTACAAGAACAGCTAGTTTTTTTTACGGAAATAACAGTTTTTTTTACGGAAATAACCAGTTTTTCACGAAAATATATG